>NC_022012.1:56721262-56727272 GCF_000317375.1 Microtus ochrogaster
AGACAGAATATTGTATACATAATAAATAAATAAATATTTAAAAAAAAAAAAAAAAGAAAGTAGGCTGAAAAAGTCAGGAGCACCAAGCCAGGAAGTAGCATCCCTCCATGGCCTCTTCTTCAGTGTTTGCCTCCAGGTTACAGCCTTGCTTGAGTTCCTGTCTGACTTCCCTCCGCAACAGAGTATAACCTGAGAGTTGTGAGATGAATAAATCCCTTATTCCCCAAGTTGCTTTAGTTTCCCTAAGACAGGAATCATACAAAAGTATGCGGAGCAAAAATAAACCCTTGTAGCCCCATAGTGGCCACAGCCAAGGCCAGCCCAGTAGAAGGATTTCACTGAAAGGTCAGAGCTCAAGTACCTTGTCTGACATGCATGCATCCCCGAGTTCAGTCCCCAGGACTCAAGGAAAAAGAGTTAAATACTAAGGAGTGACATATTATCAATTAGGACAAGAAGCATTAGATGACAACAAAATGCTGGAATCACTAAGTTTGTTGTTGTTTAGTTGGTTAGTGTTTTAGCCCTGTCTGACATGACATCATTTGCTGTGGGACAATGGTTTGTACCCTGTCACTTGTATTTTTTTTTAAAAAAAGGGGGGGGTGCTGTGGGACAATGGTTTTACCCTGTGAAGATTTGTTTCTTATACTTGTTTAATACAATGCTGATTGGCCAGTAGTCAGGCAGGAAGTATAGGTGGGGTGACCAGACAGAAAGTAGAGGTGTGACAATGAGAATTCGGGGAAGAGAAAACAGTATGCCATCATCATCCAGATGCAGAGGACACACTCACACAATGTGACTGCCTCGCCAAAAAAGGTACCAAGCACGTGGCTAAGACAGACAAGAATTATGGGCTAATATAAGTTATAAGAGTTAATAAGAAGCCTGAGCTAATGGACCAATCAGCGTCTATTTAAAATACAAGTGACAGGGTACAGACCATTGTCCACAGCAATCATTCCTACCGAGAATTGATGGTTTACAGCCATCTTAACTGCATTTTCCCAAAATAGTTATTCCTATAACTCCACACTTTCTTGCCCCTCTGGTCAGCTCACGATGCTGCTCAGGATTTCCCAGAACAAACCCACCAATCACTCGCCTCCTTCAGTGCTTTGAACTGCTCTCAGAATAAGAACAAATGCCACAGCACTGTTGAATCATACTCAGCCCGTCTTCCAGTCTTCTTTCCAGCTCAGAGGCACACATATCCCTGACACAGAACCGAGCTGAGCCACGGGGATGCTGTACATGCTGTTCTGCCTGAATGCTTGTCTGCTTTCCTTGCTTACTTTAAAGCACTTTCTTTGGACTTTTACTTAATTAAATTTGCCTTTAATAAAATGATATAAACATAACCTCCTTTCAGTAGCACTCATCACCACTGGAATTTCATATTTATCCGTGTTCTTTATTCATTCTCAAACAGGGTCTCATGATGCAGCCCTGACTGGTCTTGAATCTGCAATGCTCTTGCTCCTGCCTTTCAAGTTCTTAAGTTCATAACATCCAACTGTACCACGGAAAGCTGAACTTAATTCTTTTTCTCATCACTATCTCTTCACTGCAATCAAAAATTGGCCCATAGGAGTTATCTACTCCATTTGCTGAATAAAGGCAAAGTTGACTCATTGCATTTTGAAGTGTTTGCTAATTAAAAGAAATACAATGTCAATTGCAGTCAGACCCTACCAACCAGAATAATAAACTATAATAATCATTAATACAACTAGACATTGTGTTTTCCTTAAACTGCATTCCATTAATCTTAAAGGTCAATTTAACAAATTGCATTTGACTGAGAGCTATCACACTGTCACCTCAGAATGTAGACAATGACAAAGCTGTTCTATACATAAAATTTCTCTATGATATTTCTTGTCACATCCTGGGAACTAGCGATCCCTTAGGGACAGCACGTGAATCATACTTATCATCGTACAATTCAGTGGTCTCAGACAACACGGGACTACTTGGCAGGTGAGGGGATCTGTAAAAAGTGTTGCACAAGCATGTTGCTTCCCAGGCTTCTGTTGTGCTGTAGGTTGTAGATAACACTCCAGCACACAAGCATGCAGGCAGGAGCAGATCCCACAAACCCAGGTGTGAAAGCAGTCACTAACCTCTATCCGTGGCAAGTGCGCATCACACCCTTACAGTCTACCTGCTTCATGCTGCCCATGGTGAGGGCTACATAAAGTACTGAAGACTATCACAGGTTTTAGTCAGAAATTTGGGGCTTAACCCTGCTTCCATCACTAACCAATTGCCTGACTTAGAAAATGCATTTGCCATCCATGTTTTGACTAGAACGGATGAATAGGATTTGAGGAGTTTCACCCTTGGTTAGAATATGAGTAGGCAACATGGGAATATAAGAGCATGCAGAAATACATGTGGCCAAACTCTGGTGGCACATTGGCTGAGATGGCTAGATTATTTACTTTCTATTATAACAAATTGCCCTGGGGTAGGGGCTTACAACCACAAAAGTGAATTCTTTCAGTTCTGTTGGTCTGAAGTTCAGTATAATTCTACTTGAACTAAAAATAAGCTATTGGTTAGACTGATGGACTTTCTGGAGATTCCAGAGAAATCTGTTTCCCTGCCTATTTTGGTTTCTAAAGGTCACCCATGTTCCTAGGCTCATGGTCTTTTATCTGTACCAATGGATTGAGTTCTCACATGAAATCTTCCAGGACCTTCCCTGGACGTCATTGTCTCCCTTCTGACCACAGGTAACTCCTCTCTCTCTCTCTCTCTCTCTCTCTCTCCATATATATATATATACTGCAAAGGGGCCAACACACTGAAATACAGAGGCAAGGGGAAATGAGAAGAGACTTGGGATCTCCCCAAGCTTATACCAGTTAAAGGAGCTATGGGCATAGACCTTCAGGATTCCAGGATTCTCCCTTCGGCAAGGTTTTACTTAGTCCTTGCCTAAAATGGCCATTGAGACTCGAGATATGCCTGCCTAAAAGGTTGGACAACCTTCCCGACCTACTGTGTTGGGATGCTGAGTGTCATTTTAAGTCTCAGAAAACCATGGTCACATGTAGTCTAGATTGGAGCCTTCTAATGATGAAACTGTCCTACAAACTTATGCTTCCTCGACTCTCTACCTACTTTCTAGATACAATTTTGTATTTTCCTGCCCCAGTGTCTGTCTTAGTCTGTTATGCTCCTTCCACCTCAAACTCTCTCTCCTTTTATTGGCAATGGCACTTTTCTGGACCAATTGAAGTCTTTTCAAGTCATCTGGTCAACTGAACAACATGATGGGACATCACAGCGCATGTGATCACTGATCTGATTTTTATCTAATTTTGTCAGCTTTTGTTTCTCAAGCAGTAATTTTCCTTTTCTTCACTTGGGGTAAGAAACAGTTGACTCTTCTAACCTTATGAAGTCCCCCAATTTGCAGACTCTCTAGTCTCTTTCATTTATCCTTACAAACTAGTTCTTCTCTGAACATATATATCTTTTTTTTTTCTTGCAATAGCTTATCAAGTGAAACTTGGAGCAACCAACAAACAACTGATAATCTTATCTCAACCTTTACCCTAAAGTCAGTTGTGCCATTTGATTTTCCAATTTATTGTGGACAAAACCTGTCACACTGGAACAAAAGTGTGTCAACACTGGGAAATGTGGGTCTCTAAGCCTCTAGTCCTTAGTGATAGTTTCTGATTCCCTCTGAAGCGTCATTAAAACAAAGCATCTTACTTTAAAGTCTACCAGTAAAGACATACACACCCCACTCATCACTTCTAAGTTCTATGTCACTTCAGGATAAGGTGCAATGTAGTAGTAACAAATTTCCTAAAGTTCTAGCAGGCTAAATCAGATGTTTATGTTCTTAGCTGTGCCCACTGGAGTGTGGTACTATCTGGTTTTATGTCAACTTGACTCAAGCTAGAGACACTTGGGAAAAGGAAAGTTCAAATGAGAAAATGTCCCCATTATATTGGCCTGTGGGCAAGCCTATGGTGCACTTTCTTAATCTGTGATAGATAGGTAAGGGCCCAATCCATTGTGTGTGGTGCCACCCCCAGCAGTTGGTCCCAGGGTATAAAAGAAAGATGGCTGAGCAAGCCTTGGGAAGAAAGCCGGTAAGCAAAACTTCTCCACGGCCTCCACATGGGTTTCTCCCCAGAGGTTCTCCTGTCTTGACTTTCCTGGATGATGGACTGCAGCTGTAAAATTAAATAAACCCTTTCCTCCCCAAGGGTTTATTTCTTCCCCATTGCTTTTGGTCATGGTGTTTTATAAAAGCAATAGAAACCCTAACTCAAACAAGTGGTTTTAAAGGCTCTGTTTGCCACAGGCACTCCAGTACACACTAAGACAGTACATCTCTCTACACCCTCTCCCCCAGTCACGGCTACAGTGGGAAGGAGTGCAACTCATAGAGCTGGAAATACTCAATAAGAAGTTCTGTAAGCTGTGATCTCTCTGCAAAGACACACTCTACCCAGTGAAAGGAGAGAGACTCGATGTTTCATGGTTTGTAAAGTAGCCGGAGTAACTGAAGAATCAGACTTTAGGTCAGAAGGAAGCAAAACGAAAGAAACAGATTCTAAGTAGCTGGAAAGTCTCCCAACGTCATGCCTCAGACCTGGTCATCAAAGGAAGCTACGCCTCTTCTACTATCAAAACATGCTACAAATCAAAACACTGTCTTAATTAAGAAGACACCATCTCTGGTGTGTAAAAGGCCTGCTATGCCTGTTATGCCTACAGAGAGCTGGGAGAGCCATGAGGCTAGTGCCCAGGGTCTTTACTGACACCGAAAAGCAAGAAGCAGTCCACATATAGATGGAGCAAGTGAAGATGCCTTTAACCTCCGTTTTCTATTTCTCATATAAGCCTGTCTGATTATCCATATGCACATCACTCACAGAACCTAAGCTGCAACAGGGACCCCAGCATCTGGGTAGGACAAAGGTGACATAGAACAACTACCTAACACTTCTGTCTAACACAGGGCAACGGGCCATAACGTGGGGCGGCTGTTTGCCATTTTAATTACCCTCTTCTACTCCAGTTTTAAAAGAATCCTGTTCAATGTATAAAAACAGGTTCTGGGAAATTCAGGAAAAGTTAAAAGTTTCTGGTGTTTTCTGTAGTTTAAGAAGAAATATACTTTCCTTCAAACAAAATATGTCAAGTACTAAATTCCAGGCATATGTATACAACCATAATTCAGCAGACAACCACTTTGCTTTTCCTGTGCAGTATAGTGTCATCTGGGGATTGTTTTCAGATACGCTTCCCAGACACCATCTATGTGGGTCAACTTTGATCAAACAGGTGTTTAGTTTTCATATACAGGAAGTGGTGTGCTGTTGGGTAACCCAAAGCCAGGACAGAGACTCAGGAGCTCAGCTTTCGGAACTCACATCCTTAATTTGTTACCCTCATCTCTTTGGACATCAGATGGCTCTGATTCAGAAACTGGTAACAGCATCCAGGACAGAAGGAGCCACGGAGCTAAGGTTAAAGACTAGCTAATGGCAGGTGGTGTTTACACTAAGGCCCTGTGGCTTTTTGCATGCATTTCATTACCACCAGCCTTGTCACTTAGCAACCTGTGTTTGCCATGGAGCTAGGGAACAAAAGTCTTTGTTTTGTTTTGGCTAGAACTATTCCCAAATCTAAATTCTGTTAGCAAAGAACTTTATGTTGGTACTCCCTCATGATAAACAATTTTCTTCATTTAGCAAGATAAATAGTTTTAAAAAAGCACCATGGAGAATGCCCAACCCAACTCTCACCCTGGTCTCTCCTGAGTCTTCCCCAACTTCCCCCATCTTATATGGACAACACTAACTCATATGTGGAACAGGCAGACTTCCCAAGACCCAGGAAGGTCCTTACACCTACTGCAAGTTCAGACCTGGTTATAAAGGAAAGACTTTGAGTTTGGACTCATTCTCCCTACTCTGGTGTGTGTGTGTGTATGTGTGTGTGTGTGTGTGTGTGTGTGTGTGTGTGTGTG
>NC_022012.1:56727372-56740203 GCF_000317375.1 Microtus ochrogaster
GAGAGAGAGAGAGAGAGAGAGAGAGAGAGAGAGAGAGAGAGAGAGAGAGATTCATGGTGTTCAAACATCTGCCTCTGCTTGAAAAAATTAATCCTTTAGTCTAATTTTTCACCTATCCTAATTGTATCAACATAATTTCAGTTGGCTTTTAGTTATACACATCTTTGGCACATCCAGCCCAATATGCCTTGGCAATTTGTTTTGTTCAGGAAACTGGACCAATTATTAAGATAGTGCCAAACACAATGTTCTTCACTGTCACTTGGAAGCTTAGCTTGGCTCCTCCAAGCTGCCTCTGTTTTGCCTTTGATGCAAGGGCCACTTAGGTTCCAAGATGTTAACTAACGTGACCTTAGCTCAGTGAGCTGGTACTTGAACCCACAGCTGTGACCACAACCACTAAGACTTTTGATAAAACATTTGCTAAAGTTGCAAGATTGTTCTTGTCATGTAAAGAGGTAAATTACTGAGCTAAAGCAGACTAAGAAAAACCTTTTCCAAAACTGTGTGTGTATGCATACATGTGTGGTGGAGCATGAGTGTTGTGGTGAGAAGACAACTTTCAGGAGTCTCTTCTCCCCTTTACTGTGGGTTCTGGGGATCAAACACAGGCTTTTCAGGCCCTGCAGCATGTTGGTGGTGTCAAACACTGGTTTTGTGGGGCTGCTCTGAAAGACATGTTTATTGTGGGCACTGACAGGGATGGGTTGCTGGATGTATCTGTGAACTCCTAAGGATTCTCAGATGTTCTCTGTTCCTCCTTCCCTCTCTCCCTCCCTCCCTCCCCCTCCCTCCCCCTCCCTCCCTCTCCCCTCTCTCTTTCTCTCTCTGCTGTTGCTGCTGCTGCAGTTTCTTGAGAGTAGAAGTAGGAGTAGAAATAACCATAGAAAATCAGAAAATTTTAGCAGAAGTTACATGACCTCATGTTTATAAAACAAAAATTTATCCAGACCCAAAGTCTGTATTTTGTTGTCTAGCGATCTTGCTGTGGTTCATGGTCTCTGCCACTTAAAGAACTACAAGGCAGGAAACATCTCAAGTGCAAAAGATAGCAGGTGGGGGGAAGTGGACATGCATCTCAGACACAACACACAGAATGAGTAAAGAAAGGCTTGTTTTAGAGGCGAGGAAACGCACATACACAGTTCAGGTTGCAAAGACACACACAGAAAAGACCCTCTTCAAAGCAGAGGGGGTCTGGGGGTTATGCCCAAATCACAGTGTCCCCCAAAAACCAACAAGGAGACTGAGCCCCGTAGGTAAAAGCAAAGAGCCTTTATTCAAGTTCAAACTCAGATTCTTCATGTGTCCAATGCATTGGCAGGATTTAAAGGGACTTAGAGGTGGTAGAGATGTATAAAACATCCTTGAGGCAACTTACCTGCACACAGGTTAAATTGGATGAAGTTGGAAAAGAGAAAAGTTGGTTTCCTGTCAGAGGGTCCAGAGGACCTTTGCCTCTCTTGCAGCTAAGAGCTATTGCATGTACTGGCTTTGGGGGAGCCTAGGCAATTTGGATGCTCACCTTACTAAACCTGGATGGAGGGGGGCGGTCCTTGGACTTCCCACAGGTCAGGGAACCCTGATTGCTCTTCGAGCTGATGAGGGAGGGGGACTTGATCGGGGGAGGGGGAGGGAAATGGGAGGCGGTGGCGGGGAGGAGGCAGAAATCCTTAATAAATAAATAAATAAATAAAAAGATTTACAAAAAAAATGAGCTATAAGTGTTGGTCTAACTGTTGGCGTGACAACACTATGAAAAGCTATTGTTTGCAGGAATTTTGGGTTAGGTACCCTTTGAGAGTCCACAAGCTGCCTTGAATGGTTCAGGGAAAGACATGGGGTGCTTTGAATCTGGGGGTGTACTTGGTTAATTCCTCTTTGGGTGTCTTGAAGCTAAGGAAAAGGAAGAGTGAGGGGAAAAAATCAGTACCAAGCCAAGCTGGAAACAGAACAGAGGGTGAGGTCTACAGGTCCAGCTTCACTCATAGGACTGCGTTCCCACTTTGGGAAGATACTGAAGAGGGAAGAGAAGTTGACGTGCACTCCTTTATTACCTATGACATCCTAAACCACCGCCCAGAACAACTATCCACACTGTATTAGCCCCAAGAACTGCTCTGGAGGTGATTTAGCGTATACCAGACGAGACACCACTTCATAATGACATTCACGGATGTCTGCATGGAAGGTCCTGGAATGAGGAACAAATGTTCCAGTATTTGGTACACATGTTTAAAGAGCATAGACCTAGCCTAGACTTCTCAAATTCTAGAGCTAGAACACAGGAACCTTAGCTGAAACATAGATTCCCGGGCCCAGTTTTGAGATTCTGGGTTAGCATACTGGAGTTGGAGTCGAGGGATCGGTACTGTTAGCAAGTTACTCATTTGATTTGGATTGGTGGTTCTTAGACTACCCTGGCTGTTTTAGTTTCTCTCAAAGTTAGCATGTCAACAAATGAGAGGCTTTACCAGTAACACAAACAACACAGAATGTTCTTGTTTGTCACGTCATAGACATATTTATATATGAGTGCCTTCTATGGGAAAGAATACATATTTGTCTCCTTGTTATTGCTCTCTCATCAGCTCCTTTCTCATCTTCTGCCCGTTTACTGTTGTTGTTGCACTAGGATTTGCCTTGGCATTCTTTGACCCGGAATTAGAGCTATTGGAAGCAACAATACTACAAACTGCAGACCGACTTCTCCAGCAAAAGCTGGAGAGATGCTGCCTGAGCTTTACATAGGGAGGGAGGGACAAGTGGGAGGGGATTTGCAAAATAGTCTTTTCCTTTCAAACTTCCTTTTGATTTTTCCTTCTAGATTTGAAGATGCTGCAAATTTCTTCCAGAGGCAAATTACTGGAGCCCCAAAGACCCACAACGTTCATTAGAAATGTGTACCACTGTTAAATATATTTTATATTATAGTACACACACATATACCAATTCACATGCACATGCATGTGCACACACACATGCAGCATGTGTGTCTTTATGTGCAAATAAATGGGAAATGGAATTCATCTCATTTTCTTTCTCATTACTTAAAATTCTATTGTGTCTACTAGTACATGGTGCTGTTACATTCTCTTTCCATTCAAGAATCTATTGTACATTGAGCACATCCCCTTCATGCTTCTCACCTGCCCATTTCTCCTTCTCTTTCCATCCCTCTGGTCCTCTCTGCTTCTCTAGACAGTTTCTCTTCTAACTGTTTCCTAATTTTTCCTTCTTTCTTCTTCAGACAGCAACTCCCTTGATCCATCCGTTGTCTGAGCTCATGAAGTATCTGCACCTTGTTGAGACGCTTTCACTGTCTCAAAGGTTGGTCGTTCAGAAAAGTACTAAAATGTTCTTTGGGATACACCCAACGGAAGAGCCCTGCTTGCCTCCTAACAGCCTGATCTCTGTGGTCCCACACTTGGATAGTTTAGGCCTCTTTATCTCTTAACCTGAAATTCTAGCTGCCATCCAGTCATTCTCTTTGCCTCCTCCTATTACCCTCAGCACTGATTTCCCCTGTCTTGAAGGATAATAAAGGCATATCTGTGGTGGGGGGAGGGTACACAGTTCCCTTGCCCTGCTTAGGCAGGTGCAACCCATATCAAAGGAAAGACAGACACTGCTGTATGCAACTGAAGTTGTGATTTTCAGTATTTGGAAATGAACTAAGAGACTTAAACACTCAAGGTTTCTCATAAGCAGCTTTTTAAAAAAATATTTATTAATTTTATGTTATGTGTGAGTGTTTTGCCTGCAGGTGTGTCTCTCACTTCCCTGGATCTGGAGTTATGGATGGTTGTGGACTTCCCACAATAGGGTTGCTGGGAATCAAACCTGGGCCCTCTGTGCGAGCAGCCAGTGCTCTTATCCACTGAGTGATCTCTCCAGTCCCACAATCAGCTTTGTTTATCCAGCTAACAAGTTTCAACTTCATTGCAACTGTTTTATTCTGTGCACTAAACTATGATTGTAATTTTTGTTTGCTACTCTTAACTAAGTATTTGATCTTTAAAACTAGCAATGAAAGAAACCAACTTTCTGGATCACATTTTATTACCAGAGGGGAAAAAGTCGCTTTATCCCTAACTCTGACACCTTTAAATCTCCATAAAGAAAACCAACAGGCTTGGGGATGTAGCTCAGTGGCAAAGCACTTGCCAAAAGCAAAAAGCACAATTCAACCCAGATTACATTCTTAACACTATCCAGCCTCTTCCCCACACATCTTACTAAAAATATCTTCCCTGGCGTTTTTTCTTCTTCTTAAACCATCAAGCACTTGGGAAATTAACTCTCCTCCAAGACATAGTCATTATATTTGTTTAATGGTAAAAATATGAAAGTCTAGTTTTTTTGTGCAGCTCTAAAGCAAAGAATTGGCCTTACCTTAGTTATTTTGAATATGTCATCTACTGAATTTCAGAGAGAAAAGATCCATCAAAGACAACTGGGACCATGTCCCAAGGAAGACTCGCTCTGACTGAAGAGGGGAAACTCTGAGCACTAAGAAAATAAAAGCAGCAGGACACTGAGGCTCAGCAGACAGTGACAGAAAGACCGAGCCACACCAGAGTTCATAAAGATGCACCAGAAAAGGAAGCCATTCGTTACCTCTCGGGCTTGCAGGGATTCCAACTTATTTGTTTTGAAAATTAACACGGAAAAGGTGAAGTAGGAGTTCAAATGAATTGCCTGATGACATGGTTGATACTTCCATTCAGGCTCTGCGTGGCCAAAGTAAATCTCATCTTATGCATTTTGTAAGGCTTCAGGGAAATTTCCTATGATGAGACTTTTGCCTTGGAACGATTCTGAGGCTAACCCTGCTTAGTTTAGTCTGCTTTTCCTGTAATTTTGTACAAATGAAATCACCCACCGCCGTGTCTTGTATTGACTTTCATTTTGCTTTTGCTACTTATCTGAGTAGGGATAGCTCATTTCTTTGATGCAGAGTAACACTCCATTGTACGGATTTATCACGACTTGCTCACCCATTCACTAGCATTTTTCCTGCAGCTGTTAAGATGACCTCACTCCTTGTTATAGTCACATGCTGATGACACAGATTGATTTTCAGATGTTAGACAAATTCTGTGTTCCCAGGGCCAACTCCCTGGTTATGTATTATCTTCTTCATGTTGTTGAATTTGATTTGCTAAATTTTTGTACGTGTCTTTGTGCCTATGTTTATAAAGAGTGTTGATCTAAAATTCTCCCTCAACCCCACCACTGAGGTCCTTCACCAGGATGAAACTGACCCTTATAAAACAAATTTAGAAATGTATATTTTGCAATTCTTTATAGAACTTTGAGCAACATTACACTATACATGAAAGGTAACTTGACAGGTGTAGTTTAAATGTACATACTTAAAATATAAATTTGTTCTTCCTTTTCCGATTTCTCCCTAATCCCCATAACAAACACACTATATCCATTTTCACACAGAATGGCCAAATTTGTATGCGACTTGTAATCGTAGATTAAAATAAATAATAATAGCAATAATAATAATAAATCACAATTAGACCGAGGCATTTTTCTATTTGTTAGATGTGAGACTGAGAGCCCTAGAAACTGTAAGACTTCCTTAGCAAAGGTCCTTCCTATCCTGTACAGATCTGCACCATGAACACCCATTACAAGTTTTTATGAGTAACCAATGTACAAGATACCCTGTGTTCCTATTTACATTATAAAGTCAACATGTCAGTACTTAACTTTTCTTTTCTACAAAGGTGCATTCTGCTCTAACCCAAAGAAGGCGCGTGAAGCAATGAAACTCTAAGATAGTGGCCTGAAGCCTACTAGTTCAACTGGGCATGCTCAGTCGCCAGGCAGATTATTTTTTTCTTTTCTTTTTTTCCCAGTGAAGTAGAAACTACAACTGCGCGTACTGGGTGAGCGGGGGTGGGCGTGCCCTCGTGGAATTTAGAACGTTCCCTCAGCCAATGGGGCCTCGCGACCGGCTGGCGGGGCTCGCCATTGGGGGACCAGGATGCGAGCGAGTGGAGCGCCGGGGGGAGGAAGCGGAGGTGCAGGTCGGAGAGGCCGGGCTAGCTGAGCCCATTGCAGGAGCAGCTGCAGCAGCTAGGCAACATCCAGCGGCGTGCCAGGCGGCCCAGCCCGTTGCTTTACTTTTTGCTGCACCAACGTAGTCATTATGCCGAAGAGAAAGGTAAGTCCTGCTGAAAAAAATTGCCCGCAGGCCCTCGAGTGTGCTCGGAGCAAGCCCTCGGCGTTGGCGATGGACGTAGCGATGCGCCTAGGAACTCAGGCACCGGGCACCGCTGCTGCCCGCTCCTTTTGCAGATGCCTGTTGCAGACCTCGCTGTTCCCGCACCGAGCTCCGAGTGTTACTTTCCCTCCAGGGTCGTGTCCTCCCCTCTCCATCAACTCCTGGCTGGAATGGTTTCCACCTCTTGTCAGCAGCAGCCAGGGCGAGTGTCCATCCCCCTCGCAGGAGTTTCCTCTTGGCAAACTCCAGGTTGTTCTCAGGGTGGAGGGAAAACAACTGGAAGAGTCTCCCAGGTCAGGGAAATCAAAAACGGTGGGAAGAGTCTGAGGAGCCAGGCGGGGTCAGGAGTGTCCCCCGGGCCATGCCCAGTGCGAGCGATGCGGGCGGAAGGCCGGGAGAGGGAAAGCCATGTTTCTCTACGCCAGCCCTGCTGCGCCGTGGACCCGTATGTACCCACTCCGGTGTCGGTGTCAATCACCGGCCGCGAGGGCGGGCGGGGCAGTGCGCAGCGCGGGGTAGGCGGCGAGGAAGGGGGCTGGTGCCAAGCACGCCGACCCTGGCCAAGGTCAGGGGCCACCGAGCCCTGACCGCTATCCCATCCACCACACCACGCTTGATCAGGCCGGGAACCGGGGTCATTTTAGTGTCTTTTCTGCCCCTTTGTGGGTTGTGTCCCGTTCCGCGGAGGGACATCACAAGCCACACGTGGGGTCACACAGCTTCTCAGGGTGGGGCTTCGACTTGTCATTGAACTGGTAAAGGAAGGGCAGATTTTTTTAACCCCTCCCTGAGAGAACCGGTGTGTGAGAACAGATTCCAAAAAAAAAAAGAAAAGAAAAGAAAAAAAAAAGAAAACAAACAAACAAACAAAAAACCTGCCCCAAAGCCACCTGTCCAAAGGATCTAAGTCAA
This sequence comes from Microtus ochrogaster, assembly GCF_000317375.1. Lineage (NCBI taxonomy): Eukaryota > Metazoa > Chordata > Mammalia > Rodentia > Cricetidae > Microtus > Microtus ochrogaster. The sequence goes on from NC_022012.1 coordinate 56,734,532, forward strand.
CCAGTGTGGCCATTAAAGTTGGAACTTGATAATGACCTGCTTTCCCCCAAGACTGCAATGATTTGTGTGTGTGGCTGCATTATTTAAAACTATCGAAGCCTTAAATTTTAGTAGGTTTTGCTTTCTTATATATTGTCACTGGAATTTGATTGTAAACGCTTCCACTCCTTTCAAATTTATTTTTATTACATTCATTTATTTTGTGTGTGCTGGGGACACACTGGCACCCACATGACAGTAGTAGATTCTCTTCTGCCATGTGGCTTGTGGGTTGTGGGAATCGACAGCAAGAGTCTTTACTCCTTGAGCCATCTCCCCAAGCCCAGGCATCTCCATTCTTTAAAAGAAAACCAATCATATTAATTAGAAGGTCTTTTTTCGAGTTTAATGAGAACCTACCCTGTGTCTCATGCTGGGTGGAGTCCAGTGTGCATTATCTCATTGAATCCTCCTAACCACAATACTATTTTCGACTCATTGAGCAGGGTCTGAAGCTGGATTGCCCAACATTTCATTAGCCATTGGTTTATAGTGGAGCTGCCATCCATGCAAAGGTATTATTGGCCACTATGGACAATTCTTCTCTTCATTTAGAGATGGGTAGGGGCCAGGAGAGTTTAGGAAATCTAGAGCCTGTAGTTGAAGAAGCTCGTGACATGCTAAGAGTAGGAGCTCTTGAGTCTCGTTGTTCAAGCTTCATTTGATGGCAGCATTGTTTTTCCAGCACTGTTGTACTAGAATGATGTCACTGTTTGCAGCCTTTTATCTGAGGTTAGTGACGAGCTGGGAATTCTAGCGGAATCAGAGGAACTAATTATCGAGACATGAGTTACAGAGGGAGTTGAGGCTAACTCTTTTCCTGGGGATTACTAACACGTTTGGTAAGCAGCAGGTCACATACACCCTTTATGAATAATGGCTCCTGGTTTGGGGGAACTTTTCCTTGATCGGGGCCACTGCTGGTGAAACCATCGCTCATATTTTCTGACACTATCCATCTCTAAAGGAAAAGGGGAGAAAAGAATGGAGGAGAAACTGGCTTTGTGTTTTACATCTTTGAAAGGCAGGAACCCTTTATGGAGTTAGCTAGTACTCAGTTCTTCAACTAGGGGCAAACGGGGTCCTTGATTAACAAGTCTTTTTAATGCTATCTGGAGGCCAAACACCTGATTTGCTACCTGAGCAGGAACAGCCACAGATCACATGACTGTGATAACCATCCCACCTAGTCATCAAGCCTTAGTGGAGTCTTGGAGTTCCTTGGAACTGACATTAGAAACCATTGTCCCCAGGTGAAGTCTGCACAGCTGTGCAAGAAAGGGACTAGAGACAATCCATGCATAGGCCTTAGAGGTCTATAAAGCCAGGTGATTGCTGAAGGATTTGCATACTATAATCACCATATTTCCTTGTCTAAAGAACTACCTATTCTGCTTTGTAAATTAAATTGTGTCTGCATACACATGCAGATGTGCACACACACACACACACATACACACACATGCAGATGTGCACACACACACGCACACACACACATGTCACGTGGGTGGGAGTCAGAGCCCAAAGTTGGCTACCTACCTCTATTCCTTTCAGTCTTTGACTGAGCCCCGCCTCGATCTTGTAGATTTGGCTAGACTGACTCTCCCTACCTCTCCAGCACTAGAATTATGCACATGCAGGCATCTGACTTTTATGTGTGTGCTGGGAATAAAACCAATGCTTGAGGGGCAGGCACTTGGCTCACTGAGCCATCTCCCCAACGTGGTGATCAGGTTTAGAAGTCCCATATCATATTTTCCTTGCCATCTCTGCCCCATGTTTCACTGTTTCATAGAGATGTTACTTAGCAGACATCTACATCCTGCAGATCAAAAAGTAGTACTAAAGTTAGTGAAAACATCTGAAGACCTAGCACTGTCTAAAAATTGTAGGGACACAGTTTGTTCTCCAAGAGCTTATATTTAATTCAATGAAGTGATAAGATTAGCAGACAGAAAAAGAGTTAACTGACATTTGGGCTTATAGAGGTTACAGAATGTGCTGTTCAGATTGAAAGACCAAGGATAGATAAGAAGACAGGTTGAATTTGGGCTGGTTGGTCTTGAAAGTGTAGGTAGGACTCAAGGTAAAATTCAACATCATTTTCTGTTAGCAGGCATTTGGCTGCCTCTTCTTATTATACCCTAACACAATTAGGCCTCAGCTATACAACTTCAAGTCCACAATAGCATCTATATTATTACAAACTATTCTTAAGATACTTCTTTGTAAGTTTTATACACACACACACACGTTTATTAGTGGCATTAAACCAATTTTTAAATGACCGCAATTTATTTTGATTTAAGCAGTGCAACCCTTAACACTGTAATGTCTTTCTAATATTTAAATGAAGTTAAATATTTCTAAGATTTAAATTTAATAATTTAAATTATTAAATTATAATTGTATATTAAATTATACAATTATGTCATTGTATAATAATATTGTATTATACAATGGATGGTGAGTGAGCAAACTCTCAGGGACTCAGGTGGCGGTGGGACAATGACTGACTGAGTTCTAGACTGTTCTGCCCTGACAGCCACAAATGCCAGCAGAGGTCATGTTGTGATCTCATGTTCTATACAGAAGCGTTACCAGCAAGGCCTGGATTCAGTCCTGGCCTGGTGAACAAGCCCATTTTCACATCCTTTTTGTGTCCGATTCCTTAACCCTACATTTGCTGCGTCTGGCATATCATGCCAGAAGTTGTCTAGTACAATATTGTCCACAGAGTGGACCTGGTGTGCGCAGTGATCTCTTTCCAGAAAGGAAAGTCTGTTTATTCCTCACCATATCAGCTGTAGGAGTTTCCCGGTGGCATTTTTCAGGTCACTTATGTGTATTATCATATCATCTGCAAATAATGGCACTTTGACTTCTTTCTTTTCAATTTGTAGCTCCTTGATCTCTTTCAGTTGTCTTAATGCTCTAGCTAGGACTCCATGTACTATATTGAATAGATACAGAGAGAGTGAACAACTTTGTTTTGTTCCTGATTTTGGTGAAATTGCTTTGAGTTTCTCCCCATTTATTTTGATGTTAGCTATAGGCTTGCTGTAGATTACCTTTATTATGTTCGTGTTTGTCTCTTGTATCCCTACTATCTCCGAGACTTTTGTCATGAATAGGTGCTGGATTTTGTCAAAGACCTTTTCTGCATCTAATGAGATGATCTTGTGGTTTGTGTCTTTCAGTTTGTTTATATGGTAGATTGCATTTACTGATTTTTTTGTATGTTGTATGCATATCCCTGTATTTCTGAGATAAAGCCTACTTGATCATGAATGGTCTTTTTGATATGTTCTTGGATTTGGTTTGCAAGTATTTTGTTGAGTATTATTGCATCTATGTTCATAGGGGAAACTGGTCTGCAATTCTCTTTGTTGAGTCTTTTTGTGGTTTGAACATCAGAGTAACTGTGGCCTCATAAAATGAATTGGGTAATCTTCCTTCTGTTTCTATTTTGTGGAATAATTTGAGGAGTATTGATGTTAACTCTTCTTTAAAAGTCTGATAGAACTTTGTGCTAAAACCATCTGGTACCAGACTTTTTTGATTGGGAGAGTTGTATGTAATAACTGTTTCTGTTTCACTAGGGGTTATATGTCTGTTTAAATTGTTCATCTGATCTTGATTTGACTTTGGTAAAATTGAGAAAATTATCAATTTCTTTTAAATTTCCAATTTTGTGGAGTACTGGTTTTTAAAGTATGTCTTTATGCTTCTCTGTATTTCCTCGGTGTCTGTTGTTATGTCCTCCTTTTTGTTTCTGATTTTATTAATTTGGATATTTTGTTAGTTTGGAAAAGGATTTGTCTCTTTTGTTGATTTTCTCAAAGAACCACTCTTTGTTTCACTGATTCTTTGTAGTGTCTTCTTTGTTTCTATTTTATTGGTTTCAGCCCTCAGTTTGGTTATTTCTTGCCATCTACTTCTCCTCTTGGGTGAGCTTGCTTCTTTTGGTTCTAGAGCTTTTAGGTGTCCTAGTATGAGATCTCTCCAAATGTGTGTGTGTGTGTGTGTGTGTGTGTGTGTGTGTAAGCATTTAGCTCTATGAATGACTTTCATTGTGTCCCCTAAGTTTGGGTATGCAGTGTATTCATTTTCATTGAATTCTAGAAAGTCTTTAATTTGTTTCTTATTTTCATTCAGTAGACAGTAGTTCCTTTACAATGCATTTGTAAGCTTTCTGTTGTTTCTGTTGTTGTTTATATCCTGGTTTTTGTTTTAGTTTTGTTTTTGAGACAGGGTTTCTCTGTGTAGCTTTATAGCCTGTTCTAGAACTTGCTCTGTAGACCAGACTAGTCTTGAACTCACAGAGAGCCGACTGTCTCTGCCTCCCAAATGATTGGACCAAAGGTGTGTGCCACCACTGCCCAACGATTTCCACTTTAATTCTTGGTGGTCTGGTAGAATAAAGGGGGTTATTTCAATTTTTCTTGTATCTATTGAGATTTGCTTTGTATCCAAGTATGTGGTCAGTTTTGGAGAAAGTGCTAAAAAGAATGTATAGTCTTTTGTGTTTGAGTGAAATGCTCGATAAATATCTATTAAGTTCATTTGTTTTATGATGTTTTATGATGTCTGTAGGCTCCAGTATTTCTCTGTTTAGTTTTTGTCTGGATGACCTGTTGGTTGGTGAAACTGGGGTATTGAAGTCTCCCACTATCAGTGTGTAAGGGTCAATATGCTGTTTTCTCTATTTCTTTTACAAAAGTGGGTGCCCTTGTAATTGGGACATAGAGGTTAAGAATTGTAATGTCATCTTAGTGGATTTTTTCCTTTGATGAGTATGAAGTGTCCTTCCTCATCTCTTTTGATTAGTTTTGGTTTGAAGTCTATTTTACTAGATATTAAAACCTAAGCTTGCCTCTTAGGTTCATTTGCTTGGAATACTTTTTTTTAAAGAGTCTATTCAGGCTCTTCTGGCTTTTGAGTCTCTATTGAGAAGTGGGGTATAATTTTTATCAGTCTGCCTTTATATGTTCCTTGCTCTTTTCCCCTTGCAGCTCTTAGTATTCTTTCTCTGTTTTGTATGCTTAGTGCTTTGATTGTTATGTGGTAGAGAACTTTCTTTTCTGGTCCAATTTGTTTGTTATTCTGTATGCTTCTTATACCTTATAAGCATGTCCTTCTTTAGGTTGGGAAAATTTTCTTATGATTTTGTTGAAAATATTTTCTAGGCCTTTGAACTGGGATTCTATTCCTAATACTCTTAGGTTTGGTCTTTTCATTAGTGTTCCAGATTTCCTGGATGTTTTGTGTCAGGAATTCTTTAGATTTAACATTTTCTTTAACCAATGGTATCCATTTCTTCTATTGTATCTTCAGTGCCTGAGATTCTCTCTTCCATCTCTTGTATTCTCTTGGTGATGCTTACATCTGTAGTTCCGATTTGCTTACCTAGGTTTTCCATTTCCAGAATTCCCCCAGTTTGTGTTTTGTTTATTGCTTCTATTTCCATTTTCAGGTCTTGACTAGTTTTATTCATTTTCTTTAACTGTTTGTTTGTTTGTTTGTTTGTTGACTTTCTTTAAGGGATTTATTCCTTTCCTCCCATTGTTTGTGTTTTCTTGGCTTTCTTCAAGGGATTTATTCATTTTATCAAGTTATTCATTTATGCTTTC
>NC_022012.1:56740303-56743703 GCF_000317375.1 Microtus ochrogaster
AGCCTGTCCTGGCACTAGCTCTGTAGACCAGGCTGGTCTCGAACTCACAGAGATCCGCCTGCCTCTGCCTCCCGAGTGCTGGGATTAAAGGCGTGGGCCACCATCGCCTGGCTTTTCCTGTATTTCTTTAAGGGATTTATTCATTTCCTCTTTAAGTACCTCCATCCTCTTCATATAGTTGATTTTAAGGTCTTTTTCTTGCGCTTCAGCTTTGTTGGACTATTCAGGGCCTGCTGTGATAGGCTAGGTGGGCTCTAGTGGAGACATCTTGCCTTGGCTGTTACTGATTGTGTTCTGAGGCTGGCATCTAGGCATCTGGTCTTGGGGTGATTCTAGGTCTCAGTGCTGATTTCTGGGGTTTTCTCTGTTGGGTGGGTGGATTTCCAGAGAATGTGGTGGTTGTGTGTTGCGATTTTCCTGGCCTGCTAGACTGGTGTGTTCACAAGGAATGCCTGCTGGTGTTCGGGACTAGGATACAAGAATGAGTGGGGTAAGGAGGTCAGGAGGCGATGGTCTGTGGGACCACATGAGGTGTGGACAAGGAGGAAGGGAGGCTGCAGCTGCTATTCTGTTGTGGAGCTATGGATGACCCTAAGGGCTGAGTCTGGGTGAAGAAAGAAAAGTGGAGAAGATCTGCCCATCCATCGTTAGGGCAGCTTACCTGGTCTTTTGGAAGGCACAGCTTGTGGTTGAGCAGTGGGTGTCCACCCTTTGTGGAATCCACAGAAGGTGTGTGGTGAGGGCTGTAGCTGGCATTCTGTTGAAATACTAGAGTTGACCCTAAGAGGACTGGGTCTGAGGGAACAGAGAGCTATTAAAATTTGAGGTTTTAATTTGAGGGTTTTTTTTTTTTTTGGTTTTTTGAGGTTTTTTTTTTTTTCCTTTAATGGAAGGGCCCAATAGCATTGGACCTGGAATGAGAGAGGCATAATTAACAGTACTCAAGGTTTCAAAGTGTGTATTTCAAAAGACTGTCCCTTATAATAACAACAAAGATGGAGACTATAGAAGAAATGTTGATAAATTTGTCTACATATGGATAAATATTTCAATGTGGGAAAATTACTAAAAATTTAAAATTTGTGAATAAAAAAAAAGGAAAAATATCTGTACCAAGTAGCACTGAAAGGAAGAGGTTTGCTATCTTGAAGAGAGTGTCTCGCATGTCCTTATAGAGATGATAGGTATTGTTATAGGAAAAACATGCTCAAATAAAAGTAGTCACTCTGAGGGCTGCAACTGCTGTTGCAGAGAACCTGAGTTCAGTTCCTAGCACCAATGTCTGGCAGCTCACAACCACCTGTAATTCCAGCTCCGGGGAATCTGCTGCCTTCTTCTGGCCTCTATGGGCATCTGCATGCGTTTTTGTAGGGTATCTTTTTGAGCTTCGAAACTGGATAGTGGGAACGGTTGCATGCATGGCTGTGCAGTTCACTGAAAAGTTACCAAGTTGTGCCCTCCAGATGAATGGGAAGGAAGCCAATTTCAATAAATCTTTGTATAAGGGATCTGTAATGCTTCATCAGGAGGGAATCTTGCTTTTTTTAGTCTGATCATTTAAAGAAAACCACATCTTGTCAATTACAAACATATACATACCTCTGATTTCTAGTACATGTAAATATTTTTAAAGACTTACTTATTTTTTAAACTCTGTGTGTGTGTGTGTGTGTGTGTGTGTGTGTGTGTGTGTGTGTGTGTGTGTGTTCCTGGAGTGCCTCAGATCAAAACCAGGGTCTTGCATATCTCATGTTCTGCTTCTGAGCAGAAAAGCCTGTTCAGATGTTTTCGTCCATTCTTAAATTGGGTTGTGTCTTAGTTTGCTTTTTATTTCTATGCTAAAACCCCATGACCAAAAGCAGCTGGTGGGGGGGGGGGTTATTTGGTTTTTAGGTCACAGTCCTTCATCGGGAGAAGCCAAGACAGGAGCTCATGGCAGGACTGAAGAAGAGACGCCTGAGGAATCACTGGCGTTCTTCCCACAGCTCGCTTGCTTTTTAATACCCACACCAGTCATGAGTCAGTGTGGACTTGCCCCACAGACTTGTCTAGAAGCTAGTCTATGGAAGCGTCTTCTGACTTCAGGGTTCCTCTTCCCATACGGCTCTAGATTGTGTCAGGTTGACACACACACAAGCTCAGGTTGTTTGTCATCATATAGACTTGTAAGAATTTTTATGTATTCAAGTTCAATTTTTGATTTGGTTTGATTTTGGTTTTTTTTTTTTTCCCAGAGAGGGATTCTCTGTATAGTGTTGTGTGAGAGGGCCTGCTTTAGGTCCCAGTTGCCCTAGTCCCAGCGGCCCTGCTAGCTTACACCCGAAATAATCACACAAAAATTGTATTAATTAAATTACTGCCTGATCCATTACCTCTAGCCTCTTCTTGGCTAACTCTCACATCTTGATTTTTAATAATCTGTATCGCCACTTGACTGTGGCTTACCAGCATGAGTCTAACCAGTGTCCGTCTCGGGCAGGAGAACCACGGCATCTGCCACACTGTCCTTCTTCCCAGAATTCTGTTCTGTCTACCCTGCCTACCTGAGTTCCGCCCTGTCAACTAGGCCAAGGCAGTTTCCTTAATAACCAACGAAAGCAGCACAAATACAGAAGGACCTCCTACAGTGTAGTCCTGGCTATCCTGGAACTCTCTCCATAGACCAGGCTGACCTCAAACTCACAGGGAGCCTCCTGAGTGTTGGAATTAAAGGCATGTGCCACCACCGCATGGCTAAGAATTTTTATATATTCAAAATATAAGGTTTTTATCAGGTATGTGGTTCTTAGACATTTGCTACCACCTTAGGTTGTAAGGCTTGATAGTAGACGCCTTTCCCAGGGAGCTGTCTGGCTAACCCTGCCCTGACAGACACCTTTCCCCTGGAGTTGTCTGGCGAACCTTGTCCTCTTTACTTTCTCAAGGTTGTTTTCTATCACCTTGTATCTAAATCAACATGGTTATTTGATTATGTTTTCAAATTAACTTTGATTTGAAATCCTTCTAATTTTATAGAGCCATGAAATCCCTTATTCCCCCAGAGCACCAGACAGAGGTACTATATATGTTTCTTGAACAAGTGGATCAATTAATTGTTTTTAAGGGAGGAAAATAGATAAATTTAATTATTTCAGATGAGGGGGGAGAAGATGCCTAATGGGATGCTCATATTCATTGTTTGCTGGCCATGTGATTTGGTGCGGTTTACCTAGCCCCTTCTTCCTTAGCATCTTTAGCTTTATCATTTTCTAGGGCTCGGTTTCCTAGTGTGTAAGGCCAGGATAATAATATATTCTGCCTCACTGGGAATTAATTGAGCTGGTGAGAGTACTTTGCTGTCATGAGGGAGGGCAGTCATCACTGAGATGGTGGTAGTACTTAGTACAGTGTCAGGAGGGGG
>NC_022012.1:56744102-56749471 GCF_000317375.1 Microtus ochrogaster
TACAGTGTCAGGAGGGGGGACAGTCATCACTGAGATGCTGATAGTACTTAATACAGTGTCAGGAAGGGGGACAGTCATCACTGAGATGGTGAGAGTACTTAACACAGTGCTGGCATAGCCAGAAGAGTCAAACATGGGTATCATCAAAATGATGAAAATTTAATTATTAATAAACCGTAATGAAATAATGGACACGTCATCAACCCCAGGCTTCCATTTGGGGGCGGGAGGGCCAAGTGGCAGCTGGAGTAGATAGGGAGCAAGCGGTTCTCTCATAGATGGCTGATTAACTGTAGTTAGTGGTGGATGTCCAATAACCAAATCACAAATGCCTGGGTCTAAGAACATACGCTTTAATCTTGGACGTTCTCCTATGGTTGCCTTGTCTCACAGAAGAAAGTTTCCAAAGTATCTCTATATAATTAAGTTTATATTTAAATTTTTAATTTATAATTAAAAATCCCTTAGCAATCAGTTAAATAACCCTCTCCCCTCTATATTTCTCTCTTAAAATGCTGTGTTTGTTGACACCAGAGTTAAGTAGGTTCTGCTTTCCTGTAGGATGCAGTTTGGCAATGGTGACTGAGATAAATACCACCTAGACAGTCTGCTTTCCCATTCCCTAGTATGTTCAAATGTGCCGTTGGTCTCCTGAGTAATTTAAAAATCAGTGTTGAGCATAAACCAAATCAAAATGTTGAGTTCTTTTTTTTCACCAGCTACTTATTTATTGCGCATTCCACTGTCTTGGAAGAGTTCAGTCCAATCTCTCTGTAGTTGATAGTGGAGGTGTTTGTTGAGTCCCGGCCTTTTACAGCTTATAGGCATGCTCAGGAGCCTCGTAGGCGCATGCTTGGCCACACATGCAGCAAGTGGTGCATCCATTCAGGAATGGGGAAACAGAGAAAACGATTTCTGTCTTCAAAATGGGTTCCAACATTTAATATTTTAGGAGGAATTTATATCAGTAATTAACATGAGCATATGTATCACTGTTCAGATTTAAATAACTAACTAGCATTATTGGATGTTATATGTCTAGTTGTTCTAGATTTGAGCTATGTGTTTTGTGCTCTTTGGGCTCTTTAGTTGTGAAGCTGTGTTATTAGAATAAATACATAGAAGAGGTGCTGTACTGCAGTTTCATAAACAACACAAATGTTTACTGTGGGACTTCTGTGAGTCAGGTCCTTTTCTTTCACATTGCTTTGTAAACATAAACCCCTCAACCACTCAGTCAGGTCCTTTCATCTCCATTGAACACAGTGAAGCACCAGAGGCTGACATTTCCCCCAGGTCCTTGTGAACTGTGACTTCATTCCTACAGGTCTGGCTCCAGAGACTGTGACCTCAGCCACAGAAAGGGAGTATCAGGATTCCATGAAGTGAGGGTCACACAGCTAGACAATGTGAGGACCAACATTTTAACCCAGAAATTGGAAATTTCTCACATCTGTTTATTTCCAATAACTTCAGCTTTTAAAATGAAAATGTGCACTAAGGGGCCTAAAAATAAAATGAGAATTAAATTGCATAAATAATTTATTGCTTATTTGTTTGAAATATTATACTTACTAAATCCAGGCTGTTGCCATCACTTCTAGGCACCAGTCATAGGAAGTTACTAGCCAAGTTGTGATTATCTCTGCCTGAGCGGAAGGCTTGCTCCTGAGTCCAGGCCTGAGCCTGGGGGAGAAAACACATCATCACCAAACCGAGATATTTCAGTAACTACTGGTCCATAAGTAGAGGTATACACAAGATAAACACACACACACACTTCCCCACCAGTGTATTGGTTTCTTTGAATATGGAAAAATATAAGTCTTTTTATTTTCTCATATTCTACAGTAAACTGATTTTGTATGTCCAAGATACACTGCTTGTGCCTTAGTTTGTTATTTGTAGCTAGAGAGGTTTTTCTCTCTGGCTAGGAACATGAAAATACACTTGATTACTTTACACTGGAGTCAGAGATTGCGGTATGAAGTAAAGCACCATTACTTAGATGTTGGATTTAGAAAATAGAAAGGTATTTTTAGTTTTAGAACGCACCAAATAATAGTGAAATAGATTAATCTCTATGAAAATCTGTTAGACCTAGATAGAACTGGATGGATTTTTATTCTAATTTTTCTGGATTACCATGGCAGTAATAACAAACATAAATTTAAAAATAGACAAAGTAATATTGCTTTTGAATTATGTAATTAAATGACCACACATACATACACAAAGAAATACAAACTTTATACTGAAACGTGGTTCTTTTTAATCTTTTTTCTTTCCTTTTGAGGTGTAAGTTATACTTTAAAAAAACACTTTATTTTATTGCTAATATTACTATGGGGAAATGCCACATCCTATGTGGACCTCAGAGAACAATTTTATGTTGGTTCTCTCCACCTTTACATGGGCTCCGGAGATCAGATTTACATTCTCAGACTAGCTAGTTAAGCACCTTTACCCATTGAGCCATCTTGCAGGTCCCAGCCCCTTGCTGCTGCTGCTGCTGCTGCTGCTGCTGCTGCTGCTGCTGCTGCTGCTGCTGCTGCTGCTGCTGCTGCTGCTGATGATGATGATGATGATGGTGATGATGGTGGTGATGATGATGCCTCTGTTTCTGCTTCTGCTTTTGTTGCTTTTTCTTCCTCCTCCTTTTCTTCCCTTTCTCCTCCCCCCATCCTCCTCCTCCCACTCCTTCTTCTTCTTTGAAATCTTCATTTTTCACAATTATTTAAATTCTGTAGGGAGCCATGAATACTAGACCTTGTTTCTCATTTATGTACTAATGGGGTTTAATTAAGATCTGAGGGGTAAGAAATCTGCTCACAACGGGAATCGTCTGTCCACGTGTCTTTAGTTTTCTCTCTATTCTTATTCTTCCTTGTTCTCCTGTTCTGCATTTGTTCTTAGTTCTACATCGTTCTACACTGTTCATAGTTCTACAAACATTCCCAGTCATACATACCCTTAAAGCCAGCAATTCCCCATCCCTAGCAGGTTCCAGGACCATAGGAAATCCGATAAGGGTTTTCACACTCACACACATGTAGACCCGTGGAAGTGGCTAGTACACATCCTGTGAACTTCTTAATGGAGAAAGTTAGTTAAGAAAGGAATTAAATCATCGGGGGATTCTTAGGGGGTAAGATTAGTGCACTATATTATTAGGTGATAGATAAAAAAGCTAAAAGATTTATTTTCAGTAAATTATGAATAGGGAACGGATTGTTTTTTATATCAGCACACCACTACTTTTCTCCCAGCAAGCATAGAGGCTACCAGGTAATCAGGCAACCTACATAGTCAGGGAGAAGCTGATGGTTCTTGATCAGATAGCACACCAGATACTGCAGATTCTACGGGTCTAGGTCTGGAGTTAGACTTACTGCTCTAAGCTAAAATCCAGGCCTCTAAATTATCAGCTCCAGGCTATGCTGTTATCAGCCATTCTGTGGGTGTTGTGGGTCTTTCTCTGGGTTGCAGTTAATTATCCCTTCTGCTGTCCTTGAGAGTCCTGAACTAAAGTCATCAGTGAAAGTGAGCATCAGGAGTTAAAAATCTTTGAAGTGGGGTAAAACCCGAGCAGCAGCTTGGGCGGGTAGTAATTCTATGTCCTTAGAGATCTGTGAATGTCTTAAATGGGATGTTTTTTTGCCTAAACACTGACCCAATGCCTGCTGATAAAGATAATTGTAGGAAGGCAGATCTCTGCACTTACCTAAGGCCTGGGAGTGGGGAACTGTTCTAAACTAGCGAATTAATTCCCAAACACGTAACAGAAAGGGAGTCCAGCTACAGTGAAAAATCTACAGTAAAGGATAGCTACTTTATCTACAAAGCAATAACGTGAAAAAGCCTTGCCTTTGGGTTTAGCCTTTACCAGATCCCTTGGTTCTGAGGAGTTGCTCGTGAAAAGATGGCTGAGCAATTACTGTGTAATGTTGCAGCTTGTAGCAATACTAAAGACTTGAGGTGATCAGAATGTTTTAGAGATGGCTTCTGGAGGAGCAGGGCAACATCCCCATGTAATGCCAGCACTCTGGCAGCAGATGCTTGAGACTACCAAGCTCAAGACCTGCTGGGGTGTCATTGAAACAATAGCTCACAAAACAACAACAAAGCTCCCAACAAAAACCCTTCTTTCTTCTCCAGTTCTGTGTGTGCGCAATATGTAGAGTTTTTTTTTTTTAAAAAAAAAGGCTTCAGATGTATTTTAATAAGGTGATGCTGCATTACTGCTCCATTTCTCAGAAAAATTTCAAATTGAAGGTATCAGGAACAAATCAAACATAGTACACCAATAAAAAATGCACAGCGTAACTACCTAAGATAGGCAAGGCTAAGAGCTACTGTCAGACCTTCAACACACAGCAACCCTGTTCCCAAGATTGTACTAGGCCTATCAAGAAAAGCTGTGAACAGCAATATCAGACAGAAAAGGGCATTCATTCTTGAGTAGTCCTTACCCAAGAAAAACATGGAGGCAAGTTAACACAAGACTTTTTCTTTTTTTAAAGATATACTAAAATGAAAACCTCTAAGAGAAAATGTCTTCCTTAGGACACGAAGGGGTATATATGAGATATAACAGAACCGTATGTATGTTGTAACCTCTGCGGACACTTGTCTGAATTCTCACCTGGGAGTGAATGGAGGAATTGGGCTAGGTCATTGGAGGATGTTTAGGTTTTGTGGTATATATGTGGCAGTGTCTCTGGGGTTGGGGGAATAAAGATGAAAAAGTAATTAAAACATGATGAATAAAGGAGGGAGGGATGGAAGAAGAAAGCAAGGAAGGAAAGAAGGAAACAGGAATGATCAAGATTAATGGAGCTCTCTAGAGTTCATTTTGCTATGGTTCAAGGCCCTCAATAATCAACACATTTCAGGAATGCACCAGACAGACTTGAGAAAGCAATATACCACAGACTTTGATTTGTTAAATAACACCCCTCCCTTGCCCTTTGCTTCCAAGCATACTCCCTAGAGTATTACAGGCAGGGAAGACCTATCTATTGGGAAGAACCCCTAACACTTTTCCAGGGTAGAATTCTGGCTAGTCCAAAAAGAACCTTTCTTTTAAGGGTTGCGGGAAACTAGACACTGCAACTTTTATTTAGTATCGGCGGCGTTTATTTGGAGCAAATTCAGCTCCAGGAGCTGGACGGTTGAAAGCAGGAGGATTTCCACCAATTGCTCCAATTCCTTCCATTGTAGCAGCTTGGCCGAAACGTTCAGTTGTTGGTGGGGTCAATCCCAAAGTTCCATCTGGCATCATAGTGGCAGGTCCTGGAGGAGCTGGGGTCCCAGTTGGCACAGGAGCAGGGGGCATGGCACCTCTATTGTTTATGCCCATAGCACCT
>NC_022012.1:56750011-56786107 GCF_000317375.1 Microtus ochrogaster
GTGGTTAGCAAGAAGGAGCCTTCACTGCATCTGTCCAGAGCTTTCCGAGCAGCTGGCTTCCCTGAGAACTCAACAATGCCTTTCCCTGAGGGCCTTCCTCGGTCATCCACAATGACCACAGCCCTCTCCACCTGGCCAAACACAGAAAAGGCTTCTTCCAGCAGTTCGTTGGACACATATTGAGGAAGGTTGCGGACTGTAAGGGATGCACTATGACAGGCAAAGCGCACACGTAGCTGCTTTCCACGGAGTGGCATATTATCCAACTCCACTTTGGCAATTTCCGCTAGGGTTCGTGTTTCCAAGCGAATAAAGCCGAAGCCTTTATCCTTATGAATGAAAACCTCGCCTGCTTTCCCATACTTCTCAAAGAGTTTCCTCATCTCCTCCTCAGTGATGTCAGGAGGAAGATTGCCCACAAAGAGACGGCTTCGTTGGGTGAAAGTCTTCTCCCCTGGTTTCCTAAAGTTCTTCAGGTCAATGGTTAAACCTTCATTCTGGCTGCTGGCCTGCTGTCCATTTGCAGGTATTGTTGGGGGCGGTTGCTGCTGCTGCTGCTGCTGTTGCTGCTGCTGCTGCTGTTGATGGTGCTGCTGGTGGTGATGTTGATGGTGCTTCCTTGGAGTATGGTTCTGCTTCTCCAAGTTAAATGTTTTATTGCTCTGCATGTTTGCACCCTTGACTTCGATTTGAGCACAGCAAAGTGTCTGTCTCCCAATCCTAACCCCGACTTCCTCTGCCCACAGTTCTTTGCTCAGAGTAACGGCCAATATGTAGAGTTTTTAAACCACAAGTTGCAGTCTGGTTTTGCTTTATTACCTCCTAACAGTACATTTAATTTTATAATTCTCCTTTAGCAATCATGTATAGATTTCATCATAGTTAACTGATTCATAATTGTTTGCTATTTTCTAGGAGTTGGTTCATGTCTGGGCAAAGGAGAAAATAGAATTAACTATCTAGTAACATCTCTGAGAGCCCTGGTGTAAGTGTTGAAAGATTGCCACTCTACCTGGATAAGGCTGCTTGACCTCTTGGAACCGTTAGTCAGCTTTAAGATGGAAATAGTGAGGCTGCCCCTGTTTGGTTGGCAATGCTGAGAGGATCAAACTCAACAACAGAGCAAAAGCGTATCAAAGCTGTAAAGTGCTCTAAAATGACAGAGCCGTGCTAGGGGTGTGGCTCAGTCAGCAGAGTGCTTACCTGGTATGCATGAAGCCCTGTGTTCAATCCCCAGCACTGCATAAACTAGACACAGTGGCACACATCTGTAATCCCAGCACTCTGGAAGTGGGGGTAGAAGGATTAAAAGTTCAGTGTCATCCTCAACTACGTAGGAGTTCAAGGCCAGTTTGCAATACAGGAGAGCCTACCTCAAAAACAAACAAACCAACTAAAAACAAACAAACAAACAAAAAGGGATGATTTCTTTAGCTAGCATAGTGAGGTTTTAAAAAAGAAAAAGTTATTATCTATATATATGATCATTAATCTGAGCATTTGGAAGGTGGACCTAGGAGCATCAGTAGTTCAAGGCCAGACTTGCAATGCCATGAGTTCAAAGCCAGCCTGAAAGTCTCAAACAAAAACATGGACACCTCAACAGCTATGCTTTATTGGGGTACTGTTTGTTGTTATCTCAAGAAGCTGTGCCTGGGGGGGGCAGATGGAAATGTCTGTGATATATCACATGTTCCTTGGTTAGGCTATATTTGAATTGGTTCCCTGAGAGCTCTTTGCTATCTGCATCCCAGGCCGGCAGCCATTTTGAATGCAGCTTCTTTGAACAATAAATATACTGTAGAGAATATGAGACCTGAGTCAGTCCACCTGCATTTTGGTCCCAGCGCTTTTACTTACCAGCAAGACTCCCAAACAGAATCATCTTGAACAAGTCACTACTTAGCCTCTGGCATCAAAGTCTCATCTGTAACATGGCTGTAATACTGTTTCACCAGCCTCGTGAGACTGGTGAAAACCAAGCCATTTAATCATTGCTTTGGACTCCACCATCATCCTCTGCACTCCCGTCCTCAATCTTTCCTGTGTGCTCAGTACCCCTGTAGTGTGTAGGACTTGTCTGCAGTGTAGCCAGCAAGTGAGCCGCTAAGTCAGGTCTCTGTTGTACTAGTGAATAAATGTATATGCAGCATGAACGTGAGCCAGCCTAGAATCCAGACTTCTAATTTAGGCAACACCTTTCTCCATCATCCTGTACACACAAAACTAGAAATATCAGAAAGGGTAACCACAAAGAGACCACAGATGAAAAAATGGTAAAATATTCTAAGTTATTTCTTTTGTATCAAGTTATATATCGTTAAACTCATGAAACTGACTATGCATACATGAAAAAGGTATTTGTTTCTTTTTGGTTATCATTCATGTTTTGCTATTTATAAAATATTTTTACCTTTCAAGAGAGCTTAGAAGATGGGTGTTTAGTTCATCCAGGCTTCTGAACAGATAAACAGAGTTCTTTCTCAGCTACTTTGATCTTAACAGAACATTTGAGGAAGACATGCTATCCTGCTGTGACCTTAATCACTGTGGGTAGCTGAAGCACAGCCAAGGGAAGAGGTGGGCTTGATCATTAATGATGTGAATGTGGTCCCTCGGTTCCGAGTGTAGAGTATCTCATGGTGACTGTACAAAGCAGCCCAGTGCAGGCTGGGAAGATAGCTCCGTTATAAACTGCTTGCCCTGCAAGCACAAGACAGATTCCCCAGGACCCACGAAAATCCAGGCACACCACTGTGTGTCTGCAGTCCTGGCGTTCCTATGGGGAGATGGAGGCAGAAGCCAGGCACAAGCAGACCATCTCAGACCAGGCAGAAGGCAAGGGCCAACCCCCGAGGTTGTCCCTTTGACTTTGATGTGTACCATGGCACATGTGCCCACATGCGCACACATACGACAGGTGCACATGCACACACATGTGCACTTGCATGAACACGAGCGTGCACACACACTTACACACACATGAAGATTGCAAATAAAATAAAAAGGAGTAAGGCTTGGGAGTGTCTCAAACTTGAAGCTACAGAATGAACAAAAACAACCACAACAACGTTAAACATAAAGTCTTGTGGCTTTGAACAAAACTTCAGTGTATTTCATGTCATAGAAAATTATTTCAGTTTCAGGAATTTTCTTTTTACTTAAGAAATTTTTGTGCCAGTTTTATTGCTAGTACCCTCATTTGTGGGGGGAAATGATCTGGTGTCAGTCTATGTAAGTGTTTGCTGAGGCGGACAGGGTGAGAGAGAGGCACCTATCAGCCTTTCTCTTCGCCGCTTATTTCCATTTTAAAGCTCCAGAATGGCTTTCCACTGCATTCCAGTTCTATTGGCCCGATTTTCTCCCCGCGGTGAATTTAAGACAAAGAAAAGTGCAGGTTAATCTATAAAGAAAATTGGAATAATGAAATATTCTTTAAAGTATCGACCAGTACATTGGAGGAGCCACCCAGTCTACTCAGTGGGTGAGGAGACGTGATTAGTAGCCTATTTCTATTCCGTGTCTCCTCTCAGCTTTAACCCAAGGGTACAGACAGCCTAGGGGGAAATGGCTTGGCGCATGAAGTGCTTGCTGCGCAAGCGTGAGGACCTGGGTTCTGGTCTTCAGCAGTCATGTAAAAAGCCAGTGCATGAGCACGGACTTGTAATCTCATAGCTGGGAGAAGCAAGGGGGTGGTGTGGAGACCTCTCTAGCCATTTGATGAGCTCCAGGTTCAGTGAGAGAACTGGTCTCAAAAAATGAGGTGAGAGCAATACAGAAAGACACCTGACATCCATCTCCGTCTCCAGCTCTATCTGTGTCTGTATGCGTGCACGCGCGCGCCACGGGTCCGGCAATCCCTAATAAGAATTCTTAGCCTTCCTCTTCTGTGTAGCTCATGACCCTGCAACAGGAAACAGACCTTATTCTCTGTGGCTTCTCGCCACAGCCTCCGGAGCTTTCTCAGAATCACATATCCTCAGTCTGATGTCATCTGCAACAGTTCCAAGCACATGACGAAAGGGGAAAGGATTTCCTCATCTCCTCGGACCTCCTGACTTTGGTGGGCAAAAAGTGGTTCACTAACAGGGTGGTCGCCACCATTTATGCTCCGTGAAGGTCTGCGTTGCCTGTTGGGTGAGTGGTCTGTTTCTTGGCTTTTCTGCTGGAAGGATTTACAGAATGCGCAATGTATTCCCTGCATTGTACTTGCATGACTGCTTGTCAGACCCCAGACTCCTTTTGAGAACCCTTGGTCAGTGGTTAATGGTAGCCATGCTCCCTCTGCCAGCTCCTCGTACCCCAGCTGGAGAGGAATTCCTAATCCAGTTCCTTCCTTTACGACAAGTGAAAAAATGATATATGTTGAACAGGAAAGCGGACAATGTATGAACCAGACGTATAGCATGTATTAGAAAAACAAAAATGCTAGCTGTCACCAGGGATTTGTGTCAGGGAAGAAGCATGGCGTTATTAAATGGGACCTAATAACAACAAAATGGTTTTAATTTTTCTTCCCAATATGAGTAGCATTTTTTTTATTTAGAAACATTTTTAAACAGGAATCCAGGAAACAATAGAACATACCTATTTATCCACTGCCCAGATTTCACAAATTAGAATATTTTGTCTGTTTGCTTCAGGTCCTCCCCCTTGAAAAGTAAGCCCATATGGCGAAATTTTCCGTGTCCCCTGGCTCTGTGGCCCTCCCTGGAGGTGACCACTACCATGATTTGGGTACATTCTGCCTGTACATGTGTTATGCTTTTACAGTTCATTCATATCTACATTCCCAGTATTAACCTGTACATGGTGTGAAATTTACAATTAAGTGGATGTCCTCTGTTTAACCTCATCAGAGTTAGTGATAAACTGAGCTTTTCCTAATGACATAGAGTATGTTTTCTGTCCATCGTGTGATTTTGAGGTTTTGCTCTTCTCTTCTGCCTTACCAGCCAGAATTACCTCATTCACCTTTCTGATTCGGGTGTTCATAGCTGAGACTTTTTAATAACAATCATTACATTTTATTATAAGAGAGTCAGACATATTTTTGTGTCTGTTACCTTCCAAATCAATGCCAGCCCCCCAGTTGATTGAATTCTTATCCTTCACCCCCTTTCTCATCTCCTGAGGTTGTTACTGCCTAGAGACACCCCCAACTCCTCCCCACTCCCCCCTCCCCCCGGCCTTGTTTGGTGGTTACAGGCTGAAGGAGATTATTGAACGTGTAAAAAAGAAAAGAACCTGAATTTCCCATTTGGGTTATATTTAATCAATGTATACTTACAAACTGAAAAAAAAAATCCTAGTATTGGGAAATTTTAAGTGTTTTTTTTTTTAATAATCCAGGTAAAAGTATGATTTTTTTAAATTCTAAATGCACATCAGGTATTTGCAATGAAAGTTTAGTGTTTGGTAGAGCTGGTCTGTTAAGTGTAAAATATAAAGGATTTAATACAAAAATGTGCAATACCACATTAATAATTCGTATATGGGCTACAAAGTGAAATGGCACAATGTTATACATCCAGTCGACTAAGGCATCATGCATGGTCCTGTTTCTTTTTGCTTTGTTAATGTAGCCCTCAGAAAATCTAAAATTACAGATGCTGCTTGTAACGTGATATAGGTTGGCGCTGGTCCCAGATTTCTGGTAAGACGTTTAAAAACAAAACAAATAGTGGGTATCATCTGTGCACAATAATCACATTTACCAGGATACTTCTTTTAATTTTTTTTTCTTACCTGCCTGCCTTCCATGTAGATTCATTTTTCCCGTTTCTGAATTTGACCCTTCAGTAACAGAGCCATGCTGAAAGAAAGGCATTGTTGGTGGTGAACTCTGTGTTTGTAATCTGAACCAGTTCTGGAATGGCAGCAAGGTGGATTCTAGGTTGACACGGTGCCTAGACACTTTGAACAGTACTGGCTGATATGTATAATTGCTAGTGAGCAGTCTCTCTTTGCAGATAGTCTGCCTTTTAACTAAGTTCTTCTCCAGATTTTCTTGTTTTACTGTCCTTTTGTTATAGTGTGCCTTGTACTCAGCCCGTGCGACTTTGCTCTCTTCTCCGTACCACTTTTTTCTACCTCTGAGCTGTCTTAGAAAGAGTTCAAGTCTATTTCTTTCTCTCCCCCCTGCTGTCCGTCTTTATTGTTCTTTCTTGCATTCTGGGATATTTGCTCCGTGGCAATCAATCACTTCTCTTGTTGACTTCACTTAGAGTTTATGTATGGTTTGATTTTTTTTTATTTCAGAATCTGTGAGCTGCTTTTCTTTTTCAAAATTTGTAAATGAAAGAAAATAAAATTTGTTTTCCCTTCTTGCCTGTTTGGTTCAGAACTTGTTATAGTTCTACAAACATAGTTTAATATAGAATATGTACAATATCAGTATCTATTTATGTATCTATTATCATTTATCTATTTATCATCTATCCATCTACCCACCTACCCATCATCCATCTATCTATCTATCTATGTATCTATCTACCTATCTATCTATCATCTATCATTTATCCATCCACCTACCCACCCATCTATCCATCACCTATCATATATCTGTCTGTCTATCTTCTATCCTTCTACCCAACCATCCATCATCTATCTATCTATCTATCTATCTATCTATCTATCTATCTATCTATCTATCTGTCTGTCTATCTATGTATCTATCTATCATCTATCCATCCATCCACCCATCCATCTTTAAGTAAAAATAGTAAGCCAATGTGGTTCTCATCCATCTTATGAAGTACAACCTTTGTCAGTGAATTTGTTTTTCTCACTTTTCTCCCAAAAGTAATGTGGTTTGAGTTGATGGTTTTCCTTTGCTCTTCTTACAGGCTAAGCACTTACATGTAGTTTTAAACGTTGTTTCAAATCATTTGATACCCTTTTTTGGTTCACCACTGTTGTGAGATTTATGCATAATGACATGCCTACCCGTAGTTTCTTTTCACTACTGCATATTGTTTTATTGTGTACTAGTGTGTATTTTAGTGCCTTCCTAATGCAGATTGGCTCTAGTGTTTAATTAAACACAGCAATGTGTGTGATGATTTGTTTATTCCTTCATTGTTGGTGCTGAAATTCAACTCTGTTCATGGACATGGAGTTAGGTTCGTAGCTCTCAAATATATTTTTACATTCCTTATTTTCATGCTTTCTGTATTCTTAGAGTTTTTAGTGTTTATCTTTTTGGAGGGGTGGTATGCAAGTCTAAATACATGTTAACTACATCTAAATTGCTTATTTTATTGTTTCTAAGCCTTTAAATCTGACCGAGCAAGCAAGCACTCCTCCCTTAGCCCTACCCCATTTGTTTTCCTTCTTGAGAAATGATAGAGGCTCTTGGAAACATCCCAGGGCGAAATCACAGAGGCACTATCTTTACATAAACAATTACTAAAACACACAAGAAGCTAACACCCTTTGCAGAGACGAAGCACATGCGTAGGCGCGCGCACATACACACAAATGGATTGCCCATGTTGGCCTTACCACTGAGTATTGAGGGAAAAAGATGTTTTATCCCTGATATGTAGCCATGTAGTATACCATTCCTGTCCTGACAAATTGTAACCCTAAGCTCTAATAGTAGCAAAAGGGTACAATAATTTATCTTGGCATAATATAATACATCAGCTATTGAGGAAGCCGGTCTTCAGTTGAGAAGTCAACCCTCCCACTGTAAGAGTCTCCTGTGACATTTGTTCTTTAGATGCCTTAGAACTTCTGGGTCATGGAACAGATGTATAAATCCAAGCCTGGGATTAGCACAGCTCTAAGGCACATGGCGGTGCCTATCAGATTCCTACCCAGCTCATCCTGCAGAGGGCGATGTTGTTCAGCTCCAGCCATGCAGCACAGTATCTGGCCTATCTCCCACCAACAGTACCTGCTCTTTTGAGATTGCTTTGGGTGAGCCGTGCTCCCTCAAAATAATTTTCCCGTGCCTTCTGGCTGAGTCATCCTGATCTAGTCACTGGGGATTCAGTGAGTGATCCCTCTGCCTCTGACTGGACACACAACTTGCATTGATGCCTTGACCTGTGAGACCCTCTGTTGTGCCCACCTCCTAGCCATCCTGAATATCTCCAACCTTCCTTGCTAGTTCTTGCTTGCTGGGAGTTGAAGGAGCCTTGAAGATGCGCATGAGACCTTTGTTTGACCATGGTTCTCATGCTCTTGGGTGTTCTTGGTTCTCACCGGATTCACATAGGCCTGGTGTCCACCAGACAGTGAAGCAGGCACCTATTTGCCTGGCATTTCTTGCAGCCCGTGAAATGCTCCTCGCCTTGCACCTCTGCCCACTAGAAGTCACCGGAATATGCCTCTAACCCTCTATCTCCTTTCTTTGTCCTTATTTCACACAATCTCCTGGTGCAGTCTGCTTCAGTTCCTTCATAGTTACAGTGCTGAGGCGTGCAGTAAGACAACCGTAATGAAGGTCTTCCCAAAGCAGAACACCCGGTCATTGCAAGCAACAGGATGATGGCCATTCGCAGAGAATCTGCATCTAAGGAAATGTGCGCATCTTAAAGGCTCCCCTGGATGGACCTTTACATTTCATAATTCAAAAGATTCTTTAAGGTCACCTCCACCTTCTATTGTACAACATCTGCATAGCAGTCGAATTCCCGAGCAGCTTTCTCTAACCTCTGGCTAAGGGATAATAAGCATGACCCTTCTTTACATTAGATGGCATTGTTAAATCATTGATGTAGAGACTGAGCCTCTGACCACGTTGCCGGACCCAGGTCTTGGAGCCAGGATACAAGGCAGAGTTTTGAGCCCACAGCTTGTAATCAGGCTGCTGAAGCATGTTGACCCCAGAGAAAACATCAGGTGCTCCTAACTGGAAATGTGTCTGAGCTTGATAATAAAAACCCCTGTGGAGAGACTGCCGAGCAGCCAGCCTTGTCTGGAGATGTACTTTGCCGCATCTGTAATCAGTTTGCTCATCGGAAAGCATTAGCATGTTCATTCTTCGTGCCTTTTTAACGCAGTGTCTTTTGTTGCATCTAATAGAAACATCATTAGTGGTATGCCCAGATCCGTGGAGTCTCCCCAAACCAAGAAGGAGACTGAGTCCCATATGTAAAAGCAAAGAGCCTTTATTTTATGCAAGTTTGCAAACTCGGTCTCTCCGCATGCCCAATGTATTAGAATAAATGGAGAGCCCCGAGCTCAGTTAGAGTTGAGTTTTTATAGTAGTAAAAGTGGGGGTGAGGGGTTTCTGAGGTTCAAGACCCTTGATTGGCTGACATTTGTCTAAGGGTGTCTTGATGAGTGTGTACTGGCAGGTGATCCTATCTACAACGGTTGGAACGTTAGGCATTTCCTTCTGATGGTCTGTTCTTGGGTGGTGCTCAGGTAATCTCAGTTTGTGTTCTTCCTGCAACCAGGTATTGCTTCAGGGTAAACTACTGAGACTCCGGCCTCCATTAAACTTATCGATGGCTGAGTCCTACTCTGGCAGGTGATAATGGTTGGAAGTTAAGAACTTCCTTTGGGTGGTCTGTTTCTATTTAGCTTATCATGGCTGGCTCCTACAATTAGATCTATGTTTAGAGATTGATGTCTTGATAATATTGCCTGCTAATGCATGGCATATAACATTGAAGGCAGTGTTATGAATGTTGAGTTTATATAATGTTAATATTTTCGTAGTGTGTGTGTCTCCTTGGTTAGGGTTTCTGCTGCTTTGATAAACACCATGACCAAGAGTAAGCTGGAGAGAGCAGGGTGCGTTTCACCTTACAACTCTCTCATCATCTTATCACTGAGAGGAACTTGGGGCCAGGGTGGGAACCTGAAGGTAGAAACCATGGAAGAATGCTGCTTTCTGGCTTCCTCCACAGGGCTTGCTCAGCCTGCTTTCTTACACAGTTGAGGACCGGTGGCCTCAGGTTGGCACTGCCCGCAGTGAGATGGGCCTGCCCACATCAATCATTAATCACATTAATTGAGAAAATAATCCACAGGCTTGCACATAGGACAGTGGGAGCATTTTCTCAACTGAGGTTTCCTCTTTTTAAGGCCCTTACCTGCTACAAGTTGAAAAACTAAGCAGGATATGCTTATATGTTATATACATTTATTTAATACCAGCGTACTTCTTTCTTAGCCATTTATCAGTTACAAGTAGTAGCATCTCTGATTGACAGCTACTGACTGGCCTGACCATCAGAAAAATCTGGATGGATAGAAGCACTGAGTTTGTATAACCTAGGGAGTTGGGAAAACCAATGTCTTCTGTCGAAGCTGTCATACGCTCGGACTTGCTGAGATGTTGGTGTCTAGAACTCAGCTAACAGATACAACACAAGGGCTGTGAATCTGGCTTCCCTGTGCAAGGGTAGAGGACAGAAAAGAGAATGTTATGTTTGCCTTCAGGACAGAGGAGGTTCTGTTTGGAGGAGAGAACAATTAGGCAAGTGTGGGAAAAGGGCTCTAACCTTGTAGGCAAGGGAGCTGCTAGAAGATGGTAAACCACATGTGACAAAGATCAGGGGACAGAGAGTATTCCCTGCGACCTTTGCCTTGAAATGTTTCATTCCCCAAAGACTATTTGCAATTTTTACATTTTACTCATTATTTTATTACCTAATTTTTATAAATGTATCATTAATTTATGTAAATCTTTAGTTTCTTATTTTATGCCTATTCTGATCTCACTATGTTAATATAGTTTGGTTTTGAGATTTGTTTTATTATTTATGTATATGTCTTGAGTATTTATGCACATGTGTGCATGTACCTGTGGAGGCCAGAAGAGGGCACTGGATCTCCTGAAACTGGAGTTACAGGTGGTTCTGAGTCACCCCAACATGGATGCTTGAAATTGAACTTGGGTCCTTTGAAATAGCAGCAAGTGCTCTTAGTCACCAAGTCATCTCCCTATATGTAGTTTAAATAGCTCCTAACTATTTATTGAGCATGCATATTATTTCCAACTATGCCATATTAGGTATAATAGAAACACAACAATCTTTTTTTTTTTTTTTACAAAGAATTACCTTGTTATCTCTCTGAGATTTTTCCAGGTTGTTCTTTGAGAAGCTTCTATTAATCTACAGTGTTACCAGCCCTACTAAGCAGCAGTTTTATGATCTACTTAATTTTGTTATCAGATGAGGCATGGATACAGCTGTTTTATTGTGCTAACCCAAATACGGTGATGAATGTGAGTTTGCTATTTTTGTGGGGGTTTTTCTTTATTTTTCTTTTATTTATTATTCGTGTGTACATGTGCACATATGTTTGCCATGGTGCTTACATGAAGATGAGAAGGTGACATTCAGGAATTGATTCTCTTTTCCTTTTCTTTTTTTATTGATTTTTATTGAGCTCTACATTTTTCTCTACTCCCCTCCCTGACTTTCCCCTCCCCTTCAATCCTCCCCCAAGGTCCCCATACTACCAATTTACTCAGGAGATCTTGTCTTTTTCTACTTCCTATGTAGATTAGATCTATGTATGTCTCCGTTAGGGTTCTCATTGTTGTCTAGTTTCTCTGGGATTGTGATTTGTGCGCTGGTTTTCTTTGCATTATGTTTAAAAACCACTTATGAGTGAGAGTGCATGTGATATTTGTCTTTCTGTGTCTGGGTTACCTCACTCAAAATGATGTTTTCTAGCTCTGTCTGTTTGCCTGCAAAATTCAAGATGTCATTATTTTTTTCTGCTGTGTAATATTCTGTTGTGTAAATGTACCACATTTTCCTTATTCATTCTTCAGTCAAGGGGCATTTAGGTTGTTTCCAGGTTCTGACTATGACAAACAATGCTGCTATGAACATAGTTGAGCACATGTCCTTGTGGCACGATTGAGCATCCTTTGGATAATATACCCAAAAGTGGTACTACTGGGTCTTGAGGAAGGTTGTCTCCTAATTTTCTGAGAAATCGCCACACTGACATCCAAAGGGGCTGTACTAGTTTGCGTTCCCACCAGCAATGCAGGAGTTTTCCCTTTTCCCCACAACCTCTTCAGCATAAGTTGTCATCAGTGTTTTTGATCTTGGCCATTCTTACAGGTGTAGGATGGAATCTCAGAGTTGTTTTGATTTGCATTTCTCTGATGACTAAGGATGTTGAACATTTGATTTGCATTTCTCTGATGACTAAGATGTCTTTTAGCCATTTTAGATTCCTCTGTTGAGAGTTCTCTGTTTAGGTCTGAACTTCATTTTTTAAATTGGATTATTTGTTCTTTTTGGCGACCAATTTCTTGAGTTCTTTGTATATTTTGGAGATCAGCCCTCTGTCTGATGTGGGGTTAATGAAAATCTTTTCCCATTCTGTAGGCTGCCATTTTGTCTTGTTGACCATAACCTTTGCTTTACAAAAGCTTTTCAGTTTCAGGAGGTCCTATTTATTAATTGTTTCTCTCAGTGTCTTTGCTACTGGGGTTATATTTAGGAGGTGGTCTCCTGTGCCAATGTGTTCAAGTGTATTTCCCACTTTCTCTTTTATAAGGTTTAGTGTGACTGGCTTTTTGTTGAGGTCTTTGATCCATTTGGACTTGAGTTTTGTACATGGTGATTTTTTTCACTATAGATTCAGGCTTAAATGACAAGCGTTCCTCACACACTCAGCCATCTCACTAACCCGATTTGTGTATTTTCTAATGGTGCGCCAATCCTCTTGGCCACCATTCATGCCATAGTCCTTACCTTCTAGTTTTATGTAGTCTTAAAATATATTCATGAACCCACCCAGCGGGTCCAGTTATTCCAGGGTCCCAAAGAGGCACTATCTGAAAAAGACATGGGCGGGAGACAAGAAGGAGACCAAGCAGAGCCAGACAAGATTCTGTTCTCAATTTGTCAAGGTCTTTCTTTATTAGCGAAATGGTTGGGGCTTATATAGCCCTTGAATGAGAAATTTGGCTTGGGGTGGGGGCAAGGGCATGGCAAGGGCAGGAAGGGATCTTGCCGGGGCAGCAATGGTCACAAGTTGACCCACCTAGTGTTCTCTATGCAAGCAGAATCGTTCCTTTTGTGATTCCAACCACAAACAATTCTCTATAGTTGGTATGTGGGGCGGGTTCCGCTAACAGCTCTCAAGATAGTTGGGTGTGGGGCTCCCCGCAAACATCCTTAGGACAATAGTCCCTGCTATTATCTTTAGGAAAATGGCTCCTGACATATTCATTTGTTCAATTTTCTAATGAACCTTTTTGTAAGATTTATATTATTTTTATTTTTGTCTCCCTGTGTGTATGTCTCTGAAATTCTGTGAAGATGAGCCCAGGTGACCACGGAGGTCAGAAAAGGGCTTTAGATCCTCTGGGACTGGAATTAAAGGCAGTTGTGAGCCACTAATGTGGGTACCCAGGTTCAAACTGTCACAGGCGTGTGCGGTGCTGCCTCAAGAAATGGATCAAAATCCACGAGCACCAGGGCACCGGACTGACGTGCTCAGGGTAGGACTGTAATAAAGACACAGGAACTGATAATGGAAAAATAACAGATAAGTTTATCAAAACATATCAATGCGTGGTCTAGATATCAAAGTGAAGCAAATGCAGGCCGAGAATATGCTTCTGTGGTGACTGGGGCATTGTTGAGCCCCCTGCCTCTCTTTTTTATTATTATTATTTTCTTTGATAATTGCATATATAACTACTGTACTTACATAATTTCTTTCCCTTCCTTCACCCTCCAACTTCTGTGTCTCCCCATTCACTCTCAAATTTATGCTATATATATGGCATATATATAACATATGTGTATATATAATATATGTGTATACACACACAAACACACACATATATATCCTGCTAAGTTGAGTTCGTGTTGCTTGTATATATTTGATAACCTCCAAGGAGTTCAGCCCTGGGGAAGGCTGAATCTCTGATTCTTGGCAGTCATTAATTGCCTATAGCATTTCATCTAGGGATGTGCAGGGCCTTGTATGATCTCTTCCATCCATGTTGACTAGTGTTGTCATTGTGATGGCTTTTTATGATGGCTTCCATCTGCTGCAAAACCCACTGCTTTGATGAGGGTTGAGACCAACACTTAACTGGTTAAAAGGATAAGTATTTAGAATACAGTTATTAATGATACTGATACATGAAAGTGGCAGTAGGTTCTCCCACACAGTCCATAACCTTGCTAACTTAGGAAGATGGCATGGTTTCCCTCCTGCTGAGTAAGGCTTAAGTCTGCTTAGGCAGCTGTTGGTTGCTGCCAAGATATGTACGTATGCCACTATTGCACCTTTGCAAATAACTTGCCGTGCTGGCCATTGCCATGTTGTCATAGCTAGGTAGGACGATAATTGTTTGTCCCCCTTGGCAGGTTAACACCATCAGACACTGTAAGAGCCATCCCTGAGGGAGTTTTCCAGGTCTGTTCCAGAAGGATTCCTTCCAGTCCTGTGTCTGAACTATGTTGTATCTTCAGCAATAAGATCTTACCTTCAAGTTCTGGAATGTAACCAAGGTCATTGGCAATAGCTTCTATTGTTTAGGTAGTCTCTTGGATTCTCCTAATAACTCAAAGGGAGGTTTTGTATGCCTGGAACTGGGACTTTTGCTTTGTCTGTGGCTCTTGATTGAAGTATTATTGCCTCAAGTGATGTCACTTTAGTGTGTGTGTATTTGTATACATATGCTTTTATAATATCCATGTTCTTTAAGTACACATAAAATATGTTTCTCTGTAGCTTTTAAAAACATCCTTAGTGTGACTTAACTTCCTCCCTCTCTTTATAGTGTCCTCTGTCAACTCCCCGGTCAATTTCCACCCTTCATTTCCCCTCCAACACCTCATGGCACTTTCATCCTCTGTCCTACTTTGTAAAGCAGCAAAGTAACTTGAACAAGGAGGTAAACAAGATGGTGGATTCCAGGTAACCCCCTCCACTCCTCAAGGACAGATGAAAATTGCTTCAGGTGCATTCACATTGCAAAGAAGGATGCATAGTAATTCTTTCCCATTCCCCATAGGGTACGGGGTAGAGAGAGATGGCTCAATGGTTACAAGCACTTCTTATTCTTCCAGAGGACCAGAGTTTGTGTTTGGGGGAGGGGTGGGGTGGCTAGGTAGGTGGATATCGTGTTTGTTGTGAAAATACGAAGACTTGAAATTGGATCACCAGCACCTCCATGAAAGCCAGGGACTGCTGCACGTATCTGTATTCCCAGCTCTGGGGGCAGAGATAAGCAATTCCAGAGCTTGCTGGGTGGCCACCCGGGCCAAACTGAGTTCAGTGAAGGACCCTGTTTCAAAAAATAATGCGGACAGCCAGTAGAGGAAGACATCTACTATCGACCTCTGACTTCTATATGTGCACACAGAGCTGAGTACACACACACACACACACACACACTTAAAATACATATTTAATAAATGCCTTTTTCCCTGGTTCTAGGCGTCATCATATTACCATGTATGTTTTAATCATTGTTTGCATGATTACAAATTTAAATACAGTTCACTAAAATGTTTTCTTTCTAGTCTCCAGAGAATACTGAGGGCAAAGATGGACCCAAACTAACTAAACAGGAGGTAAGCATACCTTTGCATACCGACATAGCCTTGCTATTAAAATGTTTCATGTTCTCTGCATGTGAAGGAATGCCATTGCAAACAAATCCACTGAGGTTAAAAGCCAAAGATTACATGTAGTTCCGCTTGGCTTGGGCGTATTTTATTGAGTTCGTTGATGAGGTATTTTCCGATGTTGTTTGTGTTTCTACCTGTTGGTCCTGCTGTCTGTCAAAGTGGGTACTGAGAATTCCTTCTGGGCAGAGAGTAAGATAATAAGTAAATTCATCAAGGAAATCAGAGCCGGCTTTTTATAACAAGAAAATGAAAGGTTGTTGATTTCTTAAATTTTCTGCTCCAATGAGTGAATTATGAATTCCTTTTTTGATTCTGAGTATTTACCTAAGAGGATTCATCTCTAAAGACAAAACTATGGAAAGATTTATAATACATCAAAATATTAAAGCTTTTGTTTTAATTAGGAAAATTCTTTAGTTATTCAGATAACAAATTAGTCCATGACTCAAAGATGCTTTGTATTAAAATACAGAAACCTGGAAAGACATTAAGAACTTGGAAGACATGCTTATGTCCGACTCTTGATGAGGAAGGATACTGAAAAAAAATGTCTTAAGAAGTCAGAAGCAAGCAGTATCTATGATGACAGCTATTCCCTTTTGCATAGAGCTTTCCAGAGAGTGGAAAACTTCAGCTCTTACACTCGAACTTATAACCTAAGTGGGGTCACAAGAGAGCAAAAACAATATCCAGTTACAGATTCTTTGATGGGATGATTCATATTATGGTTAATAATTCAGAGGAATTCGTTGTAATATCCAAACCCCCACATAAGCTTTGTACATGGAAGTTCATTCTACCAAGGACGAAATCTTTACCAGAAGCTGTAAAGATGTAATGTAAAAAGAAAGCCGCCTGCCTGCCTTTATCAGCCCTGTACCAACAGTGAGCCTCTGAAGATAATCATCAAGTCAGAAAGCACAAACAAGCCACCACACACATGCTAGCGTTAAACAAAAACATGAGGAACATCTAGAAAATGGGTAAACATAATTTCAAAACAGTTGGTGAAGTGTAACCTCAATGTTTTGGGGTCTAGGTACCCCATGCACACAAAGCGTTTGGGTTTCTCTCTGAGGGTTGACATTTAACTTGATCAGTCAGAAAGCCTTAAAAACCATTGCTCAGAAGAGACGCTGGACTACAGAAAGCCTTCCCAGTCAGTCCCTCTACGCCAGAAGCAAATCCTGCTGCCTGAGACACATGTAAAAAATAAGCATGAGTTTTATGTATATAATTTTGGTATGTTAGTCCAAGATTTTTCATGCTTTATGCTTTTCTGGTTAGTTATTTTCCAGTATATATTATATACTTTTATATCATTCCTAACAAAAGTATTTTGTAGACAATGCTTTAAAAAAAAAAAACTATCACGTGTCTTCAAGACATCGACACAGTCGTTTGAAAGTAAAAGGTCATCGGTTAGCTTGAGTGTTGACTAGTGCTAAAAACTGCCAGAAGTGCACTGATTGATCTCCTCCACCACCCCCCAAAGTGAATTGAAATTCAGTTCAAACTGAATTTTCCAGTTATGTCACTTCGTATGTCACCCAGGATGAACAGCTGCCGGCTACAAAGGGGCTCTTCTTTTGTAGATTTTTCACTATGGCTGTGATATTTGGAAGGCATTGTACAGAGCCCTGAGCTTCAGGACACTGGACAATAAATGACCTAAACAATGTATCGTGGCTATTACTCTCTGCCGTTTACAAAACCTTTTCATTTCCATTCTTGTATCTGAGCTCTTCGATAACCTAAGAAGCATCCCCCTACCCCCCTTTGCTCCCTCCTTGCCGTGGTGGAGATGGGACCCAGCACCTTGTATAGACCTGCTCAGCTTTACCACCATGCTACACCCCTGCCTCACAGTGTTCCTTATCAAAAATGTATGATCACCTATAAATTCTCCCAGCACTGTGCCAGGCCCTGTGGGTCCCACAGTGAAATGCAAGCATGACTTTGCCTTCCTAAAGCCTCTGTCTTAGTATGGAAGAGAGAGCAAAGTAATAGGACATTTGCTATTTAAAACAAAAAATTAGAGAGAAAGTCAGGAGAAGAAATAGCAACTGGCAGGGGAGTACTGGTTCTGATAGCCGACGGGCGGGTGCAGTGATCCCTATTTTATCTCAAGGAGAAGAGTTCTTGGAGAAATAATAGAGTTTTCTCCAAATGTCACAACTTGTAATTAGCAGAGTCAGGGAAAACATCTGGTCCCCGGTCCTTATTGCCTCCCGCCTTTTGTACAGTGCTTCAACTGAGTGACCCAGTTCCTACGTCTTCATCTTCTCCACTGTCCAGCCAAGGCTCTTGTTCTTTCTCTGTCTCCCAGTTTTGAAAAGAAGGCTCTTGCTACTGAACTTCTCGTTTGTTTGTTTTTGAGTCTCAAAAGCAACTTGACTTTCAAGTTTTGCTTTAAAATAACATGCTGAGGCTCAGAAGCAGAGGGGCGTCTTATAAAAACTAGGTTTGAAGCAATAATCAGCAAAGTCCAGTAATTCTTCTTGGACCTCCCTCTCTGTCTCTCTGTCTCTGTGTCTCTCTCTCTCTCTTTCTCTACTTTGTGAGAGTAGGTTTCTACGCTGCATGTGCAGCCAGAATGTTGACATAGACCCCATGTCTTTCAGATGGGGGCAGTCAGTCAGTCAGTAATGCTTACTGGATAACTCTGACGTCTCCAGTAGCTATAAACCATGGTAATCTGGCATCTAAACCTCTTTATTCCCTGTCTGAGAGCCAACCACTTTTCCTATGATTTCTCAATCAAGAAATTAAGAAAAATTCCTTAACAGCTCCTCTACCCAGTTCTACCAAGTAAGGCTGAGCTTTAAATGAATATTTCAAATGCTTTAAATGTCTCACAGAGGAATAAATAGCAGTCTAGTCTGTTTTGTATCCAATAAATTTAGTCCAATCATTTATAGATGTTAAGGCTGTGGAAGCCGATGGAACTTTCCAGGAAGGCATCCATACTTGCATTCGTAAGTGGTACTGCTGACTGAATGAAAGGTTAGTCTCAGCCTTCACTGCAGTGAAAGAAAAAAAAATCCCTTATGGTGATTGCTGGAAAGGAAGTTAGAAAAGGCTTTTCTTTTATGGCACAGACAAGCTGGTAAATTTTAGGTAGGAAGTCATAAAATAATTTTATGGTAAGGCATCTACATTTTAGAGTCTGGCTGGGTAAGATAGCCTAGAGACAGATGTAGCATCAATTTCCCAAGCCTTTCTTTTGGAACACTTATTCTGAACCTAAATTAAGACTGTAGATCAGTCAGCTGGAGGCCCGCCCTGTAGAACAAGCTCTGAAGAGACCATCCCCCCGGAAGGCCTATTCTGGGTGTTCAGATGTTGGTGCGGAGAGGCAGGGTTTCGCAACTGGGACCTCCTTCAACGTGATTTTTACCTCTCTTTGATAAGATTCTGCCAACAGCAACTGGTTGGGAAATGGACAGTTCTGTATCATGGCTAACGTGTTTGGCTCCTTTCCATAAGTAAATTATATATGGATTTCTGGCATTTGCTTCTTCCATTTGCCTCAACACTTACTCAGGGTCCCTGCTAGGCATCGACAATACTGAAATAGAAAAAGATGGTGCTTAGGGATAGGAGATACAGACGGGAGATGAATGAAGTCACCGGTGAAGTGAAGCCAACAGGATGCTTGTAGGTTGACAGCCAAGCAGGAAGGGGTTTGGGTAAGGGTCCATTTGCTTCCCTTCAGCAAGGAAGCCGCCACTCTTCTCCATGGAGAAGGTTGCTTTGCTGCTGGACTTGTTGGATGGTGGGAATGTGTTTTGAGGCTACACAGAAACTTCAGAGCTGAGCTCCCCAGTAACGGGGAGGGAGAGGGCAAGGGGGATGCCTTTCTGTTCTTCCACATTCAGAAACCGTGGTGAAGCATACACATGTTTTGCACAGCCGTAGGGGGAATGTTGTCTTTTCTTCAGCAATCCTCAATCCGTTTGACCATTCTGAGAAAGGCGTGGCGGGATTTGATCCTGACTCCTAGGGACTTGTGGGTGTGATTTCACAAGGCTCCTGAGAGAACCCTAGCAGGCATCTTGGTGCTTCCAGTGGGGAATGCCTCCCGCATCCTTCTTTACTGACCACAGTTGTGCCTCAGGCTGGGTGCTCCTGCCAACCTGGATAGTAACTGTGTCCCAGTCAGCAGCTTAACCGGCTTTCTATTCTGTGTAGACCCTGTTAGCCGGACTTAAGTCCAACTCCGATGGTTCCTTAAGACCCCAAGGTTAAAACTATTCATGGAGGCCCTGGCCCTTCATTTCTGTCTGCGGATGAAAGGAAGATGAGTTGAGCTCCGCTTCGACTTTCAGCAAGGAGGTTTTCAGATGTGGTGATGTCAAGAACTATTTCTTCCAGTCTGACCTGACCCACTGACCTAGACTGACTTCAGCAAGGATTCAAGAATTTCTGCAATTCTTCTCAATCATGACACAAGTTCCCACTGACCGTTTTTGCTGACCCACTTAAGAAAAACGATTTGGAAGCATTTAAACTATCAGTGTGAGTCAGAGTCTTGTAAAGCAGTGTGAGTCAGGGAGAAGCTTGAGTTCATCTGCTCAGCCAATGTTCTGGATGTGGCAGGCAGTGTCTGCTCTTCTCCTGGAGATGGAACCTACATGAAATGAACAGACCGTATGGAGTAAAGCCTGCAGAGAAAACCAAGTTTGGTTTTAGGAAACTAAATCCCTTTTTTGTGTGTTGGATGCTTGTGTTATTTTGTGTTTTCTTTAGGGTATGATTGGCTTTTAACTGGGGTGATCCTCAAAAGATTTTCTGAAAAACTGAATTCAGTCAGTATCTAGCTAATCAATTTCCTAAACTTTTGGGATTAAGAGATTGGTGGAACCTGTTTTGGGTAGATAATTGTGTTGATCTTGTTCTGGGTTTGAAAAAAATATCTTTCTTGCCTGTGTGAGACTTACAGTCATTGTTTTTCTCAGTGTTGCAAAGATAGGCAAGTCCTGTGTTGTTTTCTGTGTAATTACTAAGTCTCTCTTACTAGCTTGAAGATTTTGATTCTGTTTTAACGAGACCATTTCTTAAGGTAACTCCGTGTTCTGATGTCAGTTTATCACAAAGGGAGTGATTGTGGGTTAGAGCGGAGTCGGGATTCCTCTCTTCCCCCTTCTCCCAGAGCTCTTAGCTGGGAGGAACCACTTGATGGAAGCCAAGCCTGTATCTTGCAGCAGCACTTTCTCTGGAGCACCCAGGGGTCCTGGTGTGTTCCATTACGCTAATCTGAGAGGATGATGGGTAGCATACATTTCACCATTTCCACAAAGTAAAGTATATCAAGAAAGAATTTTAAAAACCAGCCTGGATGTTTATAATTGCCAAAACCAATTTTTTCCCATTCTTTTGTAGCCCACAAGACGGTCAGCCAGATTATCAGCGGTAAGTACCCCTGAGTCCCTCGATGTAGCTTCTTAGGAATGTGTACTCCCTTTGTCCCGAGCAAAAGGATGATTTGCTGGCATTTTCCTTGAGTTTATTTTCCTTTGGGGTCTCAGTTTCTAGCAAATCAGGCCTATGTTGCCAAGCAGTTTACTTGATTATCTGTGTCAGTGAAAAACAGTGGCCAAGTCCGCTATCGAGTCTATAAAGCCCGTGCTCATTGAAACTGCTAAATCCCTGAGCAAGAGCATTAGGCAAGTCCTGGTCCCCAAATTCTCCACCTGTTAATATTGAAATGGATCCAGAATGTAGATTCTCTGCCCACAACCCATACTTTTGAGCATTTTATTCCTGGATCAGAATGTTCCTAAATTAATTCATAGGCGTTAGCTGCATTCCGGTCCTGGGACATCTTTGAAAGAGTGGCACTTTCCTTTGTCTCTTTGAGTCTCCTTCAGCCATGTCCAGGGAGAGGATGACTAGAGCTAGGATGTATGGTGGGACTGAGCCTACCCTGACCAGATGTGTGAGTCTGTGCACCCACTCCTGGCCAGTCCAGATGTGTGAGCCTGTGCTCCAGTCTGGATGTGTGAGCCTGTGCTCCCGCTCCCAGCCAGCCCGGATGTGTGAGCCTCTGCTCCAACCAGGAGGTGCTTCTCTCTGGCTCTTGTGCTCCTCCTTGGTAGTCTGCTCGTCTGTTCTTCCTCATTCTACCACCTAACAAACCCACCTGACTCTGGTAGAGGATTTTGCCCCACCCCCGCTCTGAATGCCGCAGGCGCTGCTGGGATGTACGTGGAAGTGGATATTGACTAGGAGTCCATAAAGCAGTAGCGTCAGTCACCAGAAAGACTCAAGAGCGCCTGCAAAGCTCAAGCCAGTTAAGAGAATAGCCCTTGGGAGTCAAAAGAAAACCGCAATTTAGAAACCTTTTCGTGAGCACTAGGAGCCAGCACTGTAAGAGCCCTTTGCATGGAGATCATGTCCTGTGGGGTCACCACAGCCTCATCTGAAGCCAGCAGTGCCCCATACTATAAACCTCTGAGGACTGGGGAGATGGCTCCCCGGGTAAGGTATTTGCCATGCAAGCCTGGGGAACTGGGTATGGATTCCCAGCACCTGCATAAGGAGCCAGGTGCAGTAGTGCATCCGTGCGCATCCCAGCACTGGAAAGCCGAGGCACGAGGGTTCCTGGAGCAAGCTTTCCAGTCAGCCGTGCCCATCAGTGAACGCCAGCTCAGTGTGAGACGCTGACTCAAAATATAAGATGGAGAGTTGTCAGGAGCCATTTCCCCCAAAAAGTATCACAGGGACCATTGTCCTGGGGATGTTTGCAGAGAGCCCCACACCCCAACTGTATTGAAAACTGTTTGTTGGTGGAGCCCACCCCACACCCAACTATTTTGAGAGTTATCTGTTAGCGGAACCCGCCCCATATTCCAACTATCTAGAGAACTGTTTGTGGTTGGAATCACAAAAGGAACGATTCCGCTTGCATAGAGAACACTAGGTAGGTGTGTCGACTCGTGAACAAGTGTCGACTCGTGACCATTGCTGCCCTGGCAAGATCCCATGCCCCTGCCTTCTGCCCCCATCCCAAGCCAAATTCCTCATCCGAGGGCTATATAAGCTGCTGCCATTACGCTAATAAACAGAGGCTTTGACAAGAGAATTTTGTTTGGCCTCGTTCCTCTCTCTTGCCCACGTCTTTTTCAGATAGCTCCTCTTCGGGACCCTGGAATAACTGACCTGCCAGGCGGGTTACAACCCTAGACTAACTGACCCGCTGGGCGGTTACAGGGAGTGGGTTGAGGAACACACGTGACATGGACTGTGTGCCTCATCAGGACATGACACCCCCCGCTCCCCCCGACACACACACAAGCACACATGCATACACGCACACAAAATCTTAGTTTCTTAGGACTATCAAAACACTTCTGAGCCAAGGTGAACGTCTGTCTCAAAAAATGATAAAAGTGGAAACAGTTTGCTAAAAATCAATCAAGAAGACGCCTACACTAGTTTATCAAAACTCACAATAACAAATTTTAAAGTTACGAGACTTCTGAGCCATGAAATCTGTGTTTGGGAAGAAGACTGAAGGTTTAGAGGAATAAGAACACTGGTAAAAACTGTCTTGCTTTTTAAGCACCACCCTTTTTTAAATTTGATTATTTTTTTTAGGGTCATCTTTTTCTTCTCCTTTGTTGAGAAGATAGGGTTATTACATTTATTTACTTGTGTGTTGGGGAGTCAGAGAATAACTTACAGGAATCAGTTCTGTCTTTCCATCCCGTGTGTGCCCCAGGGTTAGAACCCGGGTTATCGGGTTTGGCAGCTCCTTTACCCTCCTTTTTGTAGCTGAGACTGCCCTCCAGCTGATAGCCATCTCCTACCTCGGTGTCCAGAGTGGGTCAGTATGTCTAGCCTCCCCCTCCCCCCCTTTATAAATTTTTTTTTGTTCTAACAGCTGGTCTTTTGGAACTGAAATGCCTTCAATTAAATTTTACACATAAAGACTATATTCAGTATGAACTCTAGATCTTTTACAGACCCTAGAGGGAAACATCTTTCTTCACGGGGGACACCCTGGCCAGTGCTTTCTATTTTTAAAACATTCTTTTAGTGCTCAGAGAAATGTACACATTTATTAGAGAAATATTTGACCTGAAATCCCTACAGGAAAAAAATCTTAACTTTTAATAGACAGACAGGGCACCATAGTTATATACTTAATACAAAGCTCCAGAGACAAAGGGACCCAGTGTCTTGGTGTTAAGCACCGTACTTTAAGCTGACATGGGAGAGGATGAAACAGGAAGAGGCTTGGCTATAGAACCTGAAATCTGTGTCAGGGGAGGGAGCTGGATCTGCCTTTGAAGGACTTCACAGGCCTCAGCTTTGGTGACCGATGGACAGTGAACTTTGCTTGTGATACGCTGTGATTTCTGGTCTGCTGGGAAGGTCTCTCCTCTGGGTGTGGTGTTGTGTAAAAAGGAAGTACAGGGATATCAGAAAGAGAAACCTAACCCTGCCCCAGAGAGCTCTACTGGACTAACGCCTAATGAGTTAGCTTCGTCTTCTTATCTGCCCATCACTTGCTAACCCAGGATGAACATAGCGCCTGGTACTGAAAGGGCCAGTTCGAGATGCCCAGAGCTGCAGTCAGAACCAGTGTCTTTTTGGCCCGTTTGTCTTCTTTTTGATGCTAATGGTGTCAGTTTCAGTATTTGTATGATTTAAATTATTTCCGCAGAAACCTGTTCCGCCAAAACCCGAGCCTAAACCAAGAAAAACAGCTGCTAAGGTAAGTAAGAGGCATTCCCCTCTTCCCTCCCGTGGCTTTCTAAACAATGAATAACTTATTCGTTATAATCCCATGCCTAAAAATCATCTGAGGAGAGAGAGAACCTGTTTAATGACTCCAGCTAAAATGTGCAGACCAGAAAGTTGTCCCCACCATACGGGCTTTCTTTAAAGATGCAAAGAGCCAGTTTTGTGCATTAGCAGGGATGTGTTTTCCATTTGGTCAGTGAGGTGCAGGAAGCACATAGCAAGTGGCCCTGGACAGCCTTGTGTGGGGGAGGGCCTGCCAGTGGGCTCAGCACGTGTTCTCAGTCACACGGTGGTCTGGTGGGGTGAGACCTGGCCCTGGACCCCACTGCTGCCCCCAGCACCAGAGGTCAGAGAGGGGCTCCCAGCCTCATATGACTAACTACTAGTAGATGGCCATTCCCAGACCAGCAATAACAACGTGATCATTTACTCCGGCAAGTAGTGAGCTGTAGCCTGACACTGTGTGAGACCTGTTCTGGGTGCTTTACTCAGTCACCCCCAGCTCGGTCTACGCTACTGAAATAGATATGAGTATCCTGTTTGGCAGCTGAGAAAACTTGAAGTCCACTAATGCCAATGAACTTGGCCACAGTGACTCTCCTGTACCGCAACTATCAAAGCACCCACACTCTCTGAGACTGTGTGTGGTAGTGAATACAGATTTCCAAAGCGGAGCTCAGCTCTGTGACTCAGTCATAAAATTAGCAACATTTCTTCATCCGGGCCTTTATTTTCAGTGCCTTTCTGGTTGTGTAAGCTGTGTGGCTCCACATGACTTGTCGCATCGGGGCACAACAGGAAAAGCCACAGCCCCTGGTTGGGTGGGTTTTCCCCCCAGGCTTTTCCCCCTTTCACCAGGTCCTGTGGCTGCCTTCTCCATAGCAAAACCACTCACGGTAGAAATGGCCCAGGAGTCACCATTGTCCCACAGACTAGAAGAGCTGGTGGGCTCAGCAAGCAAGCAACCTATTACAGTTTTATGGAGGCACAGTGTAGTTCAGGTGACACAGCAAATTCGGGCCCCCACTTTCCCCTAAGGCCACCACGGGCAGCGGTCATTGCATCTGGCTGGGTTCCAGCAGGGGCTTCTTAACATCACTCAGCACCTAACGCGTTCTGTCTCCCTGTGCTTCAATCATTAGAAAGAACCTGGAACCAAGGTTAGCAGAGCTGCTAAAGGGAAGAAGGAAGAAAAGCAGGAAGCTGGAAAGGAAGGTACTGCACCATCTGCAAATGGTGACACTAAGGCTGAAGAGGTACTTTCCACCACCACCTCCCGCTCACCGACTAGGTGTCGTAAAAGAAATTGCTCGATCCTTCAGCTCTGGATAGCACATTCATGACGTCTCTCTTTATTGCCTGTAATGTTATTGCAGATCCACATCTCTCGCTCAACTGTTAATGTCTCAGCCTGCAGAAGTCCCCCACCCAGCACACTGTCAGTAAAGGGGCAGATTGAAACAGTCAGAGTTAAGGGTACAGTAGACACTCTGCATGTTTGCAGTGACTAGAATCAGGTAGTAGCTTGCTGTTTCTTATTGTGCCCACTGGAGCCCACAGGTAAGGCTGCTGCGGTTGTTTAAATGGCAAAGAGAATCAAGGCTGCTAGTCTTGCCGTGATGCCTTCGGGCCTTGTGTGTTTTCCACCCAGAGTCAAAGTGTGTTTCGAAGTAGACCTGGAAGGAAAACAAGGCCACATGCTCAAAAGTGTGTTTCTTGGTGGGTGGATTTACCTTCAGTTATACTTATTTTAGTGGTAACTAACTATATATTGTTTTCTTTTTTTTTTTATTCGCAGGCACGGAGAACTGAATCTCTAGATAATGAGGGAGAATGAATTGTGGAAAACTGGGGTTGACTTCATGTACCTCTTGGGACAACTTTTAAAAGCTATTTTTACCGAGTATTTTGTAAATGCTAATTTTTTAGGACTCTATTAGTTGGCATAAAATATATAAAGATGGACATTTTATCCTCTTACGATGGTGTTTTTTGGAAATTTCCATCATCCTCAAGTAAAACAAATACCAATTTAATATCGGAAGCTGCGTGTAAAATGGATTCAGCATTCCATACCCTTGCTTTAAACATTTAGTCCTGTGCATACTGCGGTGTTTTTACTGTGCATATTTGAATTTTTCATGCAATTTTTCTAGAGCAATAATCAGTGGTGCTTTTGTGCCTAGGTTTTATGTGATTTTAATGAAATATGGATAGTTGTGGCCACCTGCTGACTATTTGTGGTTTCAAATAAAAAGGTTTTCTTGTCTGCAAAATGCCTACCTGTTTGTGCCTTTACTAAACTTAAGACGTGATTCGTTTGATTAATGAAGATGACGTAAAGAATGTCTACAGCTGGTACCACGGTGTTATCACAAGGAAGTCAGACGGCACTGTTTCATAATTTTGGGGGCCTTTAGCATTATTATTTTAATTAAACATGTATGACTGCTAGGATAGAAGAATCGCATATACCTCACTTTGTAACAGGCATGGCCAATAATGATTGTCGTGTTTAATAAAGCTTAATATAATATTGACGTTCATAAAGTCCTTAAAAACAAGTAGAGTTCCACTAAACTGTAACTAGAAAAAAATAAATAAAAACAAGCTGGATAGGGTGGCATGTGGGAGAGAGAAACAGGAGAGAGAGAGAGAGAAAGAGAGAGAGAGAGAGAGAGAGAGAGAGAGAGAAGCAGAAGGAGGCGGAAAGGGGAGGGGAGGAAGAGAAGGGAAAAACAAAATAAATCTGAGCTCATCTTTTAATGCCTCCCACTTTCAGAATAGCACCACATCAGACTTGTATAGGAGTTCTTTCCCATGTGTGAGACCATCAGGGCTGCGAATGCTCTTGGTCCCATACGGCCACGCTGCAGCCTGTGTCAGCCCAAGAGGAACACTGGCCAGCGTGTTATTAGAGTCCCTTTGTAGGTGAGGAAATGGGAGTGCCTGACATAAAGGAACGGGAAAATCCAGGCTTGACTTACTGATTCTCAAATAATGCCTTTCTGTCCGTGGAAGGGCATAGCAATGTCAGGGACAAAGGAGCTATTCTAAATGTAACTTATTGTTTATGGTCCCCAAATGTGAGCTCCACCCCCGGAAAGCTGAATGCTCAGGATTCTGCTTAGCTGGAAACATCTTGTAAGATGGAAAATAGTGGCTACATGGCTCAGGGACTTGTGGAAAGAGACTCTTGGTCCTCAAGACCTTACACGTCCACAAAACAGAGACCCCTCCTGCCACGTGCATTTTGGGCTAAGCACTTAAACCTGTATCGTTGTCCAAAATCCATCATTAGTCAATTACAAGTATGAACCCCATTGTGTTAACAATGATCTCATGACTAGTATTCCTTGACTTCTTTCTGTGAAATGCGCCTGAATGCATGAGTTTGGGTTGTGCTGAAAGCGGCTTTCCCCTTAGAGAGAAGCGCCTGCTACCTCGTGGGTACTTTACAACATATGTGTTCAGCATTCTGGTAATGCTCAACTGAAGCCCTTTGCTGCCTGGTGTCCAGTTCAGGACTGGACTAGCATGCCCATAAATTGACTTTTGAAGAATTATAGGGTGGTAGAGATGATTTTAAAAATACTAGGCATTACAGTAATACACAGAGAAGTGATTGTGTGGGACTTTCCTCACGTCTGTGTCACAGAGGCAATCGCTGTGCAGTGTTTAAAAGAGGGAACCTTACTAGGCTTCCATTTATTCAGCTAGTAAAGTATAATTGAAGATAGATCTCTCTGGCTCCATTTCTAAGGTTGCGCAATAACACCCTAGACACAGAATGTCTAAATCAAAGAAAATACATATTTGACATCTTTTGGCTGTTGCCCAAAAATGACACTAATTTCCACTCCTGTCAGTGGTATATGAATGGCACCACTCTGGGCTTTGCCCAGCCTCTCACTTTGTCCAGTCTAGTAAGTGAAAATTATCCTCTGGTGTTTCAATTTTAACTTTTTGATGTTTAGTATCCATTTAAATCACTTCTGGAAATCCTGTTTTTGTCTTTCTGTTGAGACGTCGCTCTATTCTAAGTCATTCTTCATAATAACCATTGATGGTATGTGTCTAAGTGTGGGTACGCTCCCCCTTCACCTCATCCACAACTTCTGGGAGTGCTGTGGAGCTAATGGCTACCAGAGTAACCTCAGAGCCACGGGTGAGTTTCCTAGCACCTGACGACTCGTGTCCACTGTGGCACAGTAAGGACACATGGCCCGAGGTCACATGCCAAGTGTAGGAATGCCCACTGCTACCCCTTAGACTAGTTGTTAGACTTTAGAAAAGAGTTCCACTTCTCCTGGGTGCCTGTGGGCTGATTTGCTTGACATGGCATCCGTTCTGTGAATCTTGGAAGACTGAATCAAACAGTGCCCGGTGAAGGTGAGTTACATTATGTAAACAATCATGAGCGCACACTTAGAATTGCATTATGTATACAGTCACGACTGCACACTTAGAAATCTCCCTTGAGGCTGCCCAGTGGGTCTCTAATGGAGTTAGAGTGGGCTTTAGAGGCACACAGCCCTGAAATCCCCTAGTACTTGCTCTGTGATGAGGCAACGCATGTAGCAGGGTCTAACAATAGATAAACACTCTTTAGTGCACATTAACATAGATAATACGTTTGTAAAATGATTTATTTTTTTTCTCAAGTGTTGCAAGACTTTGCTTTCCTGTCTGCAGATTTAAATGTTCTTTAGTTTGTTAGCCGAACAGCAATAGGGAAGCCATCTCAGCCAAGCTACTCACATGGTAATGTCTTTGAATGTTTTTCTTTTAAGCGTGAATTCCAAACTTTTATTATTTTCTGTTAGTTTATTTAGAACATTGACTTTTAAATCTCTTAATAATTATAGTGATTAAGATAATAGATAGAATGTATTCAATGTTCTGTAATAAACACGACATATAAATTATTAATTTGGGAGATAATTTATGTCCTGTAATACCATGATCTACCCTCTAGTAAGAAATAAGCCCAGTTTTCCAGCATGAAATGGAGGGTCTGGCTCACTTTAAGCTGCATAATGCGTCTCGTGGGAGAAGGGGAAGTTTAAAAATGATCTTTTTACGTCACATTTCCTGACCTTTAAATGGGCAAGATCTCTTGAATATGAAACCAAGAGCACAAGAAATCAAATCAAAGAAATGGATGACATCTAAATTTAAAACTCTCAGGACAATGGATGTAACCCACAGAATGGGAGAGAAACATTTCAAGTTATCAATCTCATATGGGTTTTGGAATACATTAATGTATTTCCAAGATACATTTTAAAAAGCCACTTTAGAAAGTGGGGAGGTGATCTGAATAGACATTTTTTAGCACATACTCATGGTCATAGGCTGTGAAGGGATGGTCAGTATCCTAGTCAGGGTTCCAATTGCTGTGATGAAACGTCATGCCCAATGCAACTTGGGGAATAAAGTTCTGATGGAGGAAAGTCATTGGTTAATTAAATAAAGAAGCTGCTTGCCCTGATAGGTTAAAACATAGCTGGGAGGAGTAAACAGAACAGAACGCTGGGAGGAAGAGGAAGTGAGCTCAGAGACTCCACAGCTCTCCTCTCGGGGGCAGACGCCTCAGAGAGACTCGACAGCTCTCCTCTCGTGGGCAGACGCCTCAGACAGACACGAGATGCTCCACTCTTGCGGGCAGAGGCGAGAGCTCTGCTCTCTGAGGCACACGCAATGAAGCTCCGACCCAGGATGGACGTAGGCTAGAATCTTCCTGGTAAGCGCACCTTGGGGTGTGACACACATGATTGGAAATGGGTTAGTCCAGGAGCGAGAGTTGGCCGAGAAAAGGCTAGATATGATGGGCCAAGCGGTGTTTAAAAGAATACAGTGTCTGTGTAATTATTTCGGGTAAAGCTAGCCTTGCGGGCAGCGGGGTTCTG
The DNA here is from genome assembly GCF_000317375.1 of Microtus ochrogaster. Lineage (NCBI taxonomy): Eukaryota > Metazoa > Chordata > Mammalia > Rodentia > Cricetidae > Microtus > Microtus ochrogaster. The sequence continues at coordinate 56,780,265 of NC_022012.1, forward strand.
GGGACGCAGCTCCGCAGCTCATATTACTACAAAGTTCCTTCGTCACTGAAGGAAGTCAGGACAGGAACTCAAACAGTGCAGGGACCTGGAACCAGAAGCTGAAACACAGGCCATGGGGGAGTGCTGCTTACTGGCTTGCTCCTCATGGCTTGTTCAGTGTCCTCTTATTTAGAGCCTATGGCCACTCAGCCCAGGACTGACCCCACCCACAATGAGATGAGCCCGCCCACGTCAATCACTAATTAAGAACATGCCCTACAGGCTTGCCTACAGCCTAATCTTTCGGAGGCATTTTCTCAGTTGAGGTTCCCTCCTCTCAGATGACTCTAGCTTGGGTCAAGTTGACATAAAACTAGCCAGGACAGTCAGCATCGCTCCCCACCTTTCTGAACCTCAATGCCATCAGGGAAGGAAAGAAACAAGTTCAGCAGAGAGTATGGAGAAATGTGAGCATTCACAGATGTGTGAAATGGGAAAATGGTGTAGGGTTTGGGGGGGGGGAAGTTTGGTTTGTCCTCAGAAAGTTCAACAAGGAGCTTTCACCCATCAGTGCCACTCCTAGGTCTAAACGGAAAAAGACTGAACACATGTTCAGACAAAAGCTTGTGTCTAAGTTTTCATAGAAGTATATTTCCTAATAGCTCCCAAGTGGAACATTCCACGTGTCTGTCAATTTATGAAAAGGTAAAAAAAATTAAGACTATGAAATATAATAGTATCCAGCTATAGAGAGGGACATACTATCACACAATGAACCCTGGAAATATGCCATATTAAAGAAGACGCACATGATCTGGGTGGTGGTGGCACACACCTTTAATCTTAGCTCTTGGGAGGCAGAGGCAGGTGAATCTGTGAGTTCGATGCCAGCCTGGTCTACAAGAGCTAGTTCCAGGATAGGTTACAAAGCTACAGAAAAACCCTGTCTCAGAAAACGAAAAAAAAAAAAAGAAGAAGAAAAGAAAGAAAAAGACACAAAGGCTACACATTCCCATTTATGTGACATACTGAGGGTAGATGCATCTATAGGAACACAGATTAGACTAGCTGCCAGAAACTGGGGAAGAACGGGATGGGTAGTGGCTGCTGATGGTTACAAGGATCTATGGGGAATGATGAAATTCAAAACTCACTTTAGCACAACCTTTCAGTTTATCAATAGCCACTGGCTTACAGTTTACGGAGAAATACAATTTACAAGGCTATTGAAAGCTCATGATTTTGGAATCAGAAGATATGGGTTTAAAACATTTTAGATGGATTTGTTTATTTTTAATGTGTGTGACTGAGTCTTGCCTGCATGTAGGTATGTGTACCATATGCATGCCTTGTGTCTACTGACATCAGAGGAGGATGTCAGATCCCCTAGAATTGGAGTTACAGATTGTTATGAGCTGCCATATGGATGCTGGGAACAGAACTTGGGTCTTTTGCAAGAGCAAATGCTCTTAGCCTCTGAACCATTTCTCCAGCATCTAAGATCTGAGTTTTCAATCCCAAAGTTACTCCTCAGGAATTGTATGAACTCAGACAGGTGATTTCATATCTTCTTATCAATTTACTCATTTCTACAATAGAGATAATATCAGCTTGACAGAGCTATTAAGATTGAATGAAAGACCATGAAATCAGCTAGTGTAAGTGCCTAAAATGCAATCGATCATAAATATCAGTTGAACTACACAGCCTTTGGAGGTAGGCTCAGGTAGAAAGAAGACTCGGGCTTCACCTGAAAGACAGTATACTGCAATAGTCAGGCCATGAACTCTGCAGCCATGCTGCTACTAATTCAATCTTTTGTATTACTCATTGCCTACATGTCAATGAGCAATTCAATCAGTTCTTCTCTATCTTAGTGTTTCTATCGATAAATCGGAATAAAGTATTTTTTCTCAATAGGGCATTATAAATCAGTGACTAGGCCATACTTCCTAGATGATGGGAAGGCAGAGTTGTTCCATTCTCCCTGTATCTCTCGAGCTTAAAATGTTACAGAGTAAATGCATGCTGTGCTGAACTGAATGTCCTCCTCAATGGACAGGGAAGTGATATTCTTGTAACCACTGCTTGCTGTGTCCATTTCATTTGGTTACTGCTTATATAGACTTTTAAAACATTAATGCCATAACCTTAAGAACATCTTTCTGTTGGTTGTGGTCCTATTCTTGTGACATATTTATTTAGCCTCTGTACTTACAAATTTATTTTAGATCTAGCCCCAACTTTTTTCTACAAATATAAACTGTGATTTGTGATACCTTTCATTTTAGGTCATAAAGTACTTTACTAGTAAACAGAGACTATTCCCTTAGAGATACTATACCTGAACCTAGATTAATGGGTCTCATGAGTTCTTTAAGCCTGGCCATAAACTTGAAAGTTGGGAAGAATCCCTGAGATCATCTGCTCCCTCTCTGATATGCCTCAACACGCCCCCTCCCTCTTAAAATAAGGCTAAGCAAGAGCTTCTCAGATTCACAAAAGGATTTGTCTACCAAAAGTCAGCTTTGGTGGCCCATGACGAGAATCCCAGTTAGAAGGTAGAGGCAGGAGGATAAGAAGTTTAAGACCAGCCTGGATGACATGAGATCCCGTATGCATACACACACACACACACACACACACACACACACACACACATGCAGTTATTACCAGAACAACAATAGCAGTTATAAAGTACTTTGAAAAATACATTAATCTCAATCTTAACATTTTAAAAGATGTATTTGTTTTATTTGTGTGCATGTATGTTTCTTTGTACACATGAGTATATATGCTCATGAAGGCTAGGAGAGGCCATCAGATTCTCTAGAGCTGAAGTTACAAGCAGTTATGAGCCCCCCCAATTAGGTGCTGGGAATTGAAGTGGGGCCCTCTGTAAGAGCAGCATGAGCATTTAATCACTGAACCATCTCTCCAGATTCATAAAGGACCTTTTAACTCCTGAGTCACTTCCGGTTATTAATCCCAGTTCTGTTAGGATTCAAGCATATGACCTAAGTCAACTCTGCCTTCTGAAGACACTACCAACCTATCCAAAGCACTGTCATTCATCCACCCTCAGGGATTACGGTAATAAAACAGGTGTCTGTTTTTAAATGTGCTGTATTTAAACAAGCCTTTCAAATTCAGATATTTGAGCAATGAGAAAAGGTTTTCAAAAACAATCATATTCTGGTTAAACAGAAGAAATGCTTATTTTCCTATTCTGAGCCTACAAAACTGGCTCGAAGGGCCTATACCCACATTTTCCTCCCGTTTCCTCCCTGCCTTCCTAATTTTATCATATCTTATGTGAGTTCATTCCAAACTCTAGCTGAAAGATATTTTTCCTGGGCAGAGCACTCCAGGACTACATCAAAGTCATATTGTTAATAAAAATATAATGTCTGTATATCAAGCATTTTGCAAGATAACGTGGAAATGTGCAATAGTGAGGTCAGTCTCTCTACACTTATGGGCTTAGATTCTAGTGGAGAAGCCAACATTCATTATGTAGTAACACAAATAATGCACACTGCAGGAGCCATTACAGACTCCTCACCTCTCCACACTAACTCTGTCAGCCCTCTAATGGATTTTATTTCAATTATCTCATGGCCCTAACAGATGTTAGCCATAAACAAACCTGCAGAAACTCAATAAGTTAACTTTCTGAATAACATTTTTAAAGTATTATTCATTGGGTTACCATAAAGTTCCTGCCAAAAAAAAATGACCATTTGGGTTTGGCATGATAAAGGTTTATTTGCACTTCTAAGAAATAATTAATATTTCTTATGGCTAGTCCCCTGATGACCCTGAGAGTTTGAACAGCTGAACAGGTAAAAATAGAGCTTTCTGGTTCGTAGAGACAGCAGAGAGGTGGCTTCATGTATAGAACCCACAGATCTGGGACTGCCCGTGGAGATGACAGGGTATATTTTTGTTTTTAGAGATGAGGCTCCTTTAGATTCCAAAAGGATTATTTCCTTTTCCTGAGACACTTGTGAGCTCTTCTAGAGTAGGAACTAAATCAGAATAAGGTGATTTTAAAATGATCTTTCAGCTAGGCATGGTGGCATACTCTCTCTGTATTCCCAGCATGTGGAAGATAGAACTAGGAAGAGAAGGATCCAAGAACACCATCAGCTACAGAGAGAATTCCAAGCCAGCCTAGGCTATGAAAGACTGTGGGGGACCAACTTAGAAAATGGGGATTAGAAAAATAAGTAAAGAGAACAAACACATGAGTAAAAATAATAAAACAGAACTATAATAATAATAATAATAAAACAGAAACATAGGATAGTACCGGGAGGGAGTTCCAGTGAATACTTAAATTCCCCTCATCTAATTTTCCATACCTTTTTATACCCTAATACAACAGAGGGGAAGAAGACAAAAGACTGTCTTAACATGATACAAAGGACAACTAGGACAGATACTTGCTTCAATACTTGAGACATCAAGCCATTAAGTCATGAGAAAAACTTTCTGTTGTTTAGGCTGTGAACCCACCCTAGACCAAGTATCCTAAAGGTAGCCACTCCTTAGGTCAAACCTCCTAATTCAAAAGGAGCAGAAGCATGCTAGAATTCTCTGACCTTTGGCCAGGATGGAGTGGACCTACCTGTATGGGCCATCTTAATGTTTAAACCACCAAGTAACCAAACCCTAGGTCAGGGTGTGTAGCCACATTTGTTAACAACTTTGAGCAAGCTGAAACTCTCTGACCTTCAGACAAGGTGGAAAAGGCTCACTTTGTTGGGCCTCAGCAAGAGACTCTGCCTTGATGATGATGATGATGATGATGATGATGATGATGATGATGATGATGATGATAACAGTAAGAAAATAAATTACCTTTTTACTCTGATGGAATAATGTAAGAAACTGGGAATGAGTGATCCTCTTAAACACTGGTTTACACTTTAGACATACTAGCACCCCAGCTATTTAGAAGACTGAGCCAGAAAGATCCACAATACAAAATCACCCCAGGTAACTTAAAGAGACCCTGCCCCAAAATAAAATCACATTTTAAGTCCTAGGTTCAATCCCCATTGCAGAAAAACAAACAAGCAAACAAACAAATAACTGAAATAGTTTGAACAATAATCAATAAAGTCGCTGTTCTATGGAGTCCTTTGCTCCAGAGAAACCACAACTCTAAGAGACATAGTTCTTTGGCTTTGCTCTTGGGATGCAAGATAAGTCCTTGATCATAGACCTTCCTGAATGTTTCTTTAAACAGTTAAAGCTTAATATTAACTCATTAAAACTGAAATGGTACAAAATTTCCTGTCAATCAACAAGTACCTAAAGTGAGTCCTGCACTGGATAAGGGCAAACCTTCTCTATCATTTCCATCACACTGAGTTACATTTCCTTCTGAATCTTCCTCTCACCCTTCTGTGGACAAGACACTCTGCCTCTGGCCAGATGCAACAGAGCCAAGGATTGCAGGCTGAAATCTCAGAAACTATGAGTCAAAATCTTTCCTCCCCATAAGACGTTGAAGTCAGATATGTTGTCACGGCAATGAGAAAAGAAATTGCAGACTCTATGGCGTATGCTCTTGACCTCAAGGTGGTCCCTGGAGCTCATTATTGAACCAGGGGACCACCCTTGGCTCGGGTGACAGAAAAGCTCCTCCCAACAGTCCAAAAGCACAATTTGATCAGAAAGACACAGAGATGCCATGACTGAAATTGGTGTGTGATGGAGGAAGGTCATTGGTTAAAAAAATAAAGAAACTGCTTGGCTGGCCCTCATAGGTTAAAACATAGGTGGGAGGAGTAAACAGAACAGAATGCTGGGAGGAAGAGGAAGTGAGCTTAGACTCGACAGCTCTCCTCTCA
>NC_022012.1:56787097-56788444 GCF_000317375.1 Microtus ochrogaster
AGAGGGAGAGAGAGAGAGAGAGAGAGAGAGAGAGAGAGAGAGAGAGGAGAAGCTACCTCTTCAAGAAAGAGATGGAAAAGAAAGAGCTCAGGCTGGAAACAGAAGGAATATCTGCTTGTTCCAGCAGGTGGGGGAGGGAGTGGGTAGAGCATGTCTCTTAAAGAGACAGGATAGACCATTACAATATAGACACACACACACACACACACACAAAGATAGATAGATGATAGATAGATAGATAGATAGATAGATAGATAGATAGATAGATAGATAGATAGATAGAGATAAAGAAGGTTGATATAATGTTGTTAGATCTAGTGATGGTGTATAGGTATTTCTTACACTATTTGTAACATACATTTTTATAATAAAAATGAAGCTGAAAAAATGTTGTACTTGGATCTTCTTATAGAAGGAAGAAGACCATTGATAGTAACAGTCATACACAGTAACAGATCACTTACTCTGTGCCAACTGTATGCTGATAGTTTTGGTCTGACTCAGACCGGGGTGCGGCTCAGCTGGTAGAGTGCTTGTCTAGCATGCAGGAAACCATGGGTTTGATCCTTAGCACTGCAGTCTCTTTGAGTCTCTGTGTCCTTTCTTGAGCGTTGACTCTTTCCTGTTACTCAGTTTCCTCAACAATCTATGCAGGGCCCTCATTCCCTTTTGCACACTGTTCTTTTCTCTGGTTATTTCAGCCCACACAACTGCATTGCCAACAATCAAAAGGTAGAGACAGGAGGATCAGAAATTTAAAGTCATTCTCAGCTCTACAGGGAATTTGAAGCCTGGCCTATGTGAGACCTTAGCTTTAAAAAAATAAAATAAAATAAAATAAAATAAAGAAGGGAGAAAGGGAGACAGAGGGTGGGGAAAATGAATTTGGCCTCAAAGAAATGTCTAATTTTTGTTTCTGTCTGACAGTCTGTGCTAACACAGCTATACCTGGGCAGCCCCTGAGGTCAAGTAGTATCTCACCTAAGCCAGTGTGTCTCCATAAAAAATGTGAACACAGAAGATCAGGAGAGCATTCCAGGTTGCCACACCCACACCTATTACCACACATTGATAGTCAGAGAAGAGAAATTTTGAGGACAAAAGAAAGATCAGAAAAAAATAAAAATTGAAAAAATAAAAAGATTAGAATCCCCCTCAGTTCTGCCCTGTGCCTCCACCTTTAGGGAATTCTTATTGTAGTGGCATCCTTTTACACAACAAACAGTGGCCACGGACGAACGGAATGTGTAGAAATAGGAGCGGCGGGCTGCGTCCCGGCACCCGGCCGCCCACATGGCTAGCTCTACCCGAAATAATTACACGGACACTGTGTTCATTTAATCACCG
>NC_022012.1:56791749-56803095 GCF_000317375.1 Microtus ochrogaster
CACCCACCTATGTTCTAAGCTATGAGCCCAAGCAGTTTGTTTATTACTTAACCAATGAAATCAACAGATTGATATATGACACTCCCACATCAGGAATGGCTTTAACTGCGTTCACTAACTGTTTGGAAGTGGTTTGGAAAACCTTTAGCTTGCAGAAGCTGTCAAAGACTGCCCCCAGGACAGTCTTGGCGATTGTGCCTTCAAGCCCTTGCACTTTGACTAACTCCAGGTATTCTCCTTGATGCCTTTGTACGAATAATGAATACATACCATGAACATTAATGGTCATGCTAAATCTTACTAGTTTACCTGCATTACAAATCAGAAGAGACCTGGAAACAGAGAACCAAATTATTGCCCAATATTACTCAGTGAATAAATGGTGGAACTAGAATTTAAACAGGCAGAGTGGAAACGTATTTGGGGAATGAGAAGCGAGTAGAATTCCTTAGTAGGTAGATTCAGGGAGAGCTGGGGGGTTGGCCCTGTCCCTTCTGCCCTGTAACTAGCGCTCTCTGTAATAATGTACGTACAGAATGAGACACGGAGCACAGCTCTCTGGAAGAGACCCTTGGTAGTTTTAGCAGTACACTCATTGTTTTCCAAGGCCATTAAGTGGACTGATTAATTTTACAAAGAAACCGAAGAGCTCGAAGAGAATGGGCGTCTTCATTAACTCTTCCCTTTCCCGACTAGCCAGAGCTCCACACTGTCTGAACCTGCTAGTTCATAGCAAGCTTGCTGTAGAATTCCAATGGCCTGGGAAAATGTTTGAAAGGGGAGAACAGCCTTGCACCTCTCCGCTAATTGATAGTTGACAATAGTCCAAACCTAAATGGCACGGGCTTCAGAATTTCAAAACAGCGTGGTAAAATTGTCTTGCCTGAAAGAAATTATATGAGGTAAGACCCACCCAATTATCACAGTTTCTGTTTTTGCCCCTTGGTGAAATACCAAGTGTTTCAGCCAGAGCGCTCTCAATTTAACAGACAGCGGGTTCCAAGGCTTTGCAAGCAGTTTGGTAATCTTTCTAAACAGACTCGCCGGATCTAGACTGCGTTTTGACAAAATTCACACAAAAGCTTACAGATGGAGGCTACTAACTACACAGGTGCAAGCAGGGACTGTGCATGGCCCTAGACAGTAGCCACCAGGGCTGGGCGTTGCTCTCTGAAGTGTACCTCCATGTGTTAACAAGACCTTTACCCAGGTTAAGGGTACCACTCTTCTCTTACCATGACCGAACCCTGGAGGTAAGCAATTTACCAGAAAGAAGAAATTTGCCCATGTCAGGAGTCTGTGAAAGCAAGAGGAATTTAAGGCCCCAAACCCATGATGTCACCTTATTCTGCTAAATTGGGCCTAATGACTAAATAAATCCTTAAACAGGTTTAGTCTATGCCCTTCTGTGAGAGGCTTTAAGTAGCTCTCATCTCACCTACAACAACAATATCAAAAACGAGATAATTCCAAACCCTGTGCTTTGAAATATGCTTTGGTCTGGTCACTACCACGGTGTTTTCAATCATTAAAGAACTTGATTGTAAAACACAATTGTGTATTGTTCCAAAACCCTGTTTTCAGGGGGGGGGGAATGAAACAACAAATTTAAAACATTAAGGAAGGAAAACAGCTAATAATTTTTTTATATTTCAACATCTGTAAAATTAAGTAAACCATACAAGACCCATGTGTGTGGGGGGTGGGGTAGTTGGCACCAGCAAACCTGTTCGGTGTCCCCAACAAGCCAGTGCTAGAGGCCATGCTGGAGACAGAGAGGGCGAAATGTGTTTCCAGCAAGTCCCAGCTAAGTGTGGCATCCTTCCGTGTATTTTCATCCTATGAGGTTTTGATATCTGCATTCTTTGAAGTTTGCCTCAAGGGGAAAAGTTGAATTGGGGCTCTGTGACTAGAATCTTTGGCCTGGAAGGTTGGCGCCTTCAGCTATTTCTCGTGCCAAGCTTTTGAGATGCCATTCCCATTCCAAAAGCTGACAGGAGCTTCCTTGCAAGTTCCCCTGAAAGAAATGAATGAGACAAAAGTCCAACAGATTTCTGCCTTTATTGGCCCTTAACTAGCTTAATTAGCCTGATGAGTTAGCAGCGCTGACGGCAGATTGCGGGCTGCACGGAGTCCCACTCAGAGGTGAAGGCACAGGGTCCTACAGCTCGCACACCAGACAGGATGGATCATCCAGCTGCTGGAGCAGTCACAGGAAGAGACTGCAGAAAAGCTAGTTCCTAGTTCCACAGGAAATGAGGAGTTTTTGAACTTTGAGACAGGCAAAATTACTTTGATTCCCAGAAAAGACTTAATGATGCCAAAACCAGTGGGCAAAGGATGTTGCATCATAGACACCTTTGGATCCAAAGGAAGGAAAATTTTAAGGTGGTTCTTAGTAACTCCTTTCCAAAGAGAGGTAAGAAAAAATAATTGAAAACTTCAAATGGTATTAAATAACGCAGGAGAGATCCAGATCAACCTGGGGGATCTCCAGCTCTTTCGACAGGAGGTATAGCCGTTGGCAGTGTGCCTTTTCAGAAAGGGTGCACAGTGCATGTTAAAGTTCCAAACTAAACAGAGTTTAAAGCCAAAAAAATTATCAGAATACTCAATATGTATATCCTTTTTAAAAGTTAAGCTCTAGACTCAAATACTATAAATGGGATATATTTTTAAATTCATCAGGCCTACAATCTAATGTGGCAAATATATGTTCACCCCATCTTTATTATCTAGGTATACATCTCATAGATATACACTGACTTTCATACATAATTTTAAAACCCCAGTGCTCTGCGTTAAATGTAAATGAGAACTAAGAGAAAAATAGTGTATAATAACCTATGTACATACGTACATGGCTTCGCTGGAGGATACACTGGAGCAGGTAGGTGCACAGAATAGACCAGGAGTTAAGAAAAAGAATATTCTATGAGTTATTAATGTTTTCCCATTCTAGTTGAAGTTCTGAAATAGTAGTGCAAATATTTGGTCATTGTTGTACCAGAAACCCAAACACTACAAGGCTGTTGGCAGTGTGATTTTGCAGAAAGGGGAACAGTGCACATTAGGGTTCCGAACTAAGCCAAGTTTAAAGCCGGAGGAAAACAATCGGAATACTCAATATGTATACTATTTCAAAGTATCCTCTAGGCTTAGATACTATAAATGGGCTGTGTCTTTAAATCTACACGAGTGTTTAGTGGGATATGAAGTCATGAGAAGTGCAGGACAGTTGCATATTTCCATAGAGAGGTCTGAACATAGCTGCGTGGGATGCTGACGCGTGCCTAGGAAACGCCAGCGCCTCATCCCAGAGTCTCCCCAACTTACTTCTGTGCCGCATCATTGCGACAGCTAGCAGTGACTTCTCAGCAAACCTAACACCCTTGAAGACAGGAGATCCACTCAGAATTAGCTCTCTAGACTCCAGGTTCCCTCCCATTCCAAAGGAATTTGACATCAGCTCCAAAGCACAGAATCTGTGCCTTCTGTTGGCTATACTACAACAGTGAACTCAAGGTGACAAGGAAACATCCTTCTCTGCTCTTCTTACTTTTGATTGAGTTTTACTTGTTTTAAAGTAAAATTTTAGAAGTACACGCAGAAATGCATACACATACCCTGCATGCGCACACTAAGACAAACACAACCGCTTCAAAAGGAATAAGCTTTTTGTGGCTATGTGATGAGCAAGGAGGGGGATTTAGAAAGAAACCAATGGGAGCTCATGAACATAAGAAGATGAAGAGCAGCTGAGATATCACGGAGGAGAAGAAAGGAGATGGGCTGGTGGTGGGGAGCCATTCTTCCATGGGCAGCTGAGAAGCGATGGCAATAAACACACAGCAGGCACTGCCATGTGTGACACACAGGCTGTGTCCACGAATGCCACCAAAAGGTATTGGAACTGTCAGCCACACATCTGTTTTATTTTCTAACTCGGAAGTAGGGGGAGGGCTCTCACTGACGGTCATGACTAACGGCAGTTGTAAAGAAATACGCATAAACCTACAGATCCAGTGTATAATTCTAACCACAGATCTAACTTAACAAATAACTATGAAGAGACAACCTGTTTCTGAAACCAAGGAACAAATTCCTGGTTCTTATTGCTTCCACACGGACAGCCGGATGGGCGATTACGCACTAAGACCTGAGTCTTCTCATAAAGGAAACAGATTTGATTCTGTTGTTGAATGGAAAGTTGCCAAAAGACAAATCTCTCTTTGCCCTCAGACAACAAGGTCCTATTTATAGAAAACCTTAAGATGTAGACACCCAAGAAGAAAAGCTTTTAATAACTACTACATTTAAAGTGCAGTAAGATCTCAGCGTCTGATATATTGAAGATCAACTACATCTCAATATGCTAGCAGCGTGCACTACAAAATGTTCTAAGACTCTACTTGGTAGTAATGTAACTTGGCAAATTTACCCACAAAACAGCTGAATTTTATGCTGAAGAGACACTAGTGTTATGTAATTTTTTCTCCATAAAGTCTTTCTAATGTGTATATGTGTGTGTGAATATATGCGTGTTCATATTCTTATGAACACCTGTGTAGGCCAGAAGAGGGTGTTGGATCTCCTGGAGCCTGGAATGGGTGCTCAGACCTGAACTCAGGTCCTCTACAAGAGCAGTATGTTCCCTAACCAGCTGGGCCACATCTCCAGGCCCTCACAGGGTCTTAAAAATGGAGAGACTTGGCTTTTGCGGGGGGTTTTTTTTGGGGGGGGGTATTTTGATCATTAGTAAAATGATGAAGAACATCTTTTCCACAGAAGAGGGATTTTACTCAGCACATATGCCCATGTCTGTGTTGTAATCTCTGGTGTCAAACACTTTGACCTTAAGAATTTTCAGGAAGAGATCACCCAGTTCGGGTATTTCCAGACCTTTAGACCTCTGCAGACAGAAGTGAAATGCTCCATTGTTATGCCTAGCCCCAATACACACACACACACACACACACACACACACACACACACAGATGCACACATACACACACACTTGATACTGTTTAAGCAGCAGAGCATCAAGCACAGTGGGGTCTACTTTCAGCCACCAGGTGAAGTGAGAGGTCCTGGCCCATCACAGCTAGGAGCTGTCAGAGTCCTTATTTCCTGGACTGGGGACTTCTCAGCTCCTGAGACCTAGTCAGTACCTCCAACCATGGTAGAGATGCTACCTTTGAGAACTTGAACCAACAGAATGCTCAGAACTCTCCCTCCTCCAGTCACCTCTCAGTATCTCTGCAGACACAGATGAAAACACATTCCTGAGGCTCTGTAAATGACCACTGTAGAAAATTCTAGAGTCTAATTCCTACCTCGGCCCTCTTTGGCTTTCTAAGACTCCCCTAACCCCATTATAATTTAAGTTACATAGACATAAAATGCTTTCAGTAACAATTATAAAATATTTAATACTTGGGTGACTAAAATAAATAGGTGTTCAACAGAAATGAAATCTTTATTATTATTATTATCATTATTATTTTCAATGACCATGCCATCTCGAATGTTCTGGATGTTGGCAGATCTCAGAAACCCCAGGTGAGCATCTGCCTGGGAAGACAGAGTGCAATAAACTTAAAACGCTTGCCCCCCATCACGCCCCCTTTTTTTTTTTTTTTGAAAATAAACCAGAGTAAAAACTCAGTTTATTGGCTCCAAATAAAGGAGCAATAATGTCCAGCTTTCAGGCTCAATCTCTGTACAAATTTCGTCAAGACCAAGGTTCACAGAGGCGCCCATCCAAGCACCTTCTTTCCTGGGCCAGGGGATGGCTAGCTGCCTGCTGCCAAGTCTCTGGGCTGCTCTGCAGGACCTGACACGGCCGAGGCAGCCTCGTAGTCGGCGATGCGGCGCTGGACAAGGGCGGGCATAAGTTGCACATAAGCGGCCATGAGGCGGTGGTTGGAATGGATGAGCTTCCTGGCACAGCTGTGCAGACAGGCCTCCTCCTCAGCGTCCAGAGCTCGGTGGTGCAGGCTGGGCACACAGCGCTGGAAGCACAGTTTGGTCATCCGATTGTAGACCAACAGGAAGTCTCGCAAGTTTCTTAGCTGCTGCTGCTCCATCCCATCACGCCCCCATTTTAAGGCAAGATAAAACTTACTAAATGATTCTGTGGAGTTAGGTCTATAGCCATTTTCACTTACATTTTGGTATTTTGAATCTATTGATTTTCAGAAAATATTTAAAGACTTATGAGAAGAGAATAGTCTTTTGTCATTTCAGGAACACTGAGCCAAGAACTCTAGCTTAAGAGAACTGACTGCTTACAAAGACAAGTCGATGCAAAATGCAGCTTCTTCCTCGAAGGGAGTACGACTTGGTTTATTCTAAACCAAACATGTGTGACCGTGACCCAGAAGCAGGGATTCAGGTCACCCAGATGATGAGTGTCACTATGGAAGAAGTCATGGACATCAACTGGATGAGTACACCAGAGGGGACATCGGTCTAGGCAGATGGCAGAAAAGTATGCATATGGCTTCTACAGCTTTCTGGTGGTGCGAATTTCATGTCATCACATAACAACCATGGAATTCCAACCGGCCCATGGCTCTGCCCTTGAGTCTCCAGCACAGGTGAGGCCTTTTTTAGGGACCTTCTTTCGCGATAGTAAAGATCATGGGAGTAATAATAGCCTTGGCTGTACTAGATCTTGACAGGAACTCATCTTATTACTAAAACATCTCAGAGAGAAAACAGAAGAAATTTGCTATGGCAACAGGTAGCAACTCCCTGGATTTCTAGTGTGATGGCACAGGGCTGTGCATTCTAATCTACGATCCTCTAGCCCTCGTAAATGTCAGGGGAGAAACTTTCATCGCTCTTATTTTGTAGAAGAAAACAAGGACCTAGGAATCATGCTTGCCAAGAGATACTCATAAAAGCTGCAGCTAACATCTCAACAGCGTCAACCTGTGGTCAAGCAGACCACGGCCTCTCCTCTACGTGGTACCTAGTGACTTGAGAAAGATGCAACCCAAGGGATGCAGGAGCAGTCATATAAAATGGTTTTCACAGTGTTTTTAAAAAGCCATTTCCATTGTCTGGTGTGAAAAGGCACCACCCTTATCATCCTTGATAGCAAACCTCTGCCTTCCCCGGAAAAGCTCCCCAATCTCATCAACACTATTTTGAGGTTGGGAATTCCTATTGTGTGACAAGTGAGTGATCACTCCAGATTCAGAACATTAGTGCAGGAGGAGGAGCAGTGAAAGGAAACAATTCCCTGTCTACAGTGCAAGGCAGGCGCTGCGAAAAGGCAACTGGTTACTAAAAGGCAGACTGAATGGATTTCAAGGTGAAGTAATGACTCTTAAATTAGGCTTTTTATATCTTGAATAAAGTGACCATATACAGTTTTGTTCAAATTTTCTTCTTTTATTTTGGCATTTGTTTCAGCATAGCCAGTTATTTATCTTTTAGTTGGCTCCTGAAATTAAATAGATTTTCAAAGAGAAGGTTTTATTAATTTTTTTAAAAATATGATGGAGGAAGGTCATTGGTTAAATGACCTTGCCCTGATAGGTTAAAACATAGGTGGGAGGAGTAAACAGAACAGAATGCTGGGAGGAAGAGGAAGTGATTTCAGAGACTCGACAGCTCTGCTCTGGAGCAGAGACGACATGCTCCCATCTCCAGGGCAGATGCGAGAGCTCTGCTCTCTGAGGCACACGAGATGAAGCTCTGACCCAGGATGGACGTAGGCTAGAATCTTCCCGGTAAGACCGGTGCTCACAGATTATTAGAGATCGGTTGATCGGGATATCAGAATTAGCCAGTAAGGGCTAGAGCTAAGGGCCAAGCAGTGTTTAAATAAATACAATTTGTGTGTTGTTATTTGGGGGCATAAGCTAGCCAGGCAGCCGGGGTGCTGGGGACGCAGCCCCGCCGCTCTGATTACAGCAAAAATCAAAAAGAACTACACTGTTTCTCCCTTTTCTTTCCTACAACTCCTTCCATGCATACACCCCACCTCTCAAATTCACAACCTAAAAGAGAAGGTTTTAATAAGATTATTTCTGACATTACCCACAGTGTGTGTCCTCGTGGACTCCAAGACGTAAAGAGTATTTAGGGGCTGTGTGTCATCAAAGCAATAGGCTCAGCAGAGAGCCAAATAGCCTTTTCTGGATTAGCACAAGAGAAAAGGAATGTGGGCTTGTTACCCTGTGACTTAGAGGCCACATTTTGCTGCTGAGCAGACATGTCTCTCTGGAGCCAGATTCATCTTTAACAGTGGAACTCTTTACGAGTTCCTTCGGAAATTCCCACCACATTCCTGGTCATCATGGGCACCACAGTGAAGCTCATGCACACTGAGCATCTTCCAAACACCATACTTTCGGGCATGTTGTGTCATCCCCAAGAAACCTTGTGGGACATTGATTTCCTTAGAATTCATTGTAGGGAAAAGGAGCAATTTTAGCCTGGCCAGGATATAATATAAGGAATTAACATTTGTTAAATTGTTAGAAGGACAAGAGAAATGGCTTTTAGAGAGAAACTGTGAAATTCATTTTTATATTGATGTTCATGCATAACTTGTGGTAACATCTTTTCTCATCAAAGAATCAGTAGGTACCAAATGAGACCTGACAAAGCTGCCACTTTCAAGGTTAACTGTCATGCAAAAACACAACTTCCACCTCAAAGGGAATAATGAAGAGTTTATTCTGAGCCAAACATAAGTAGCCATGACCTAGGAGCATGGCTTGAGGCTATTGCAAATACCATATTCCAAGTGATAACAGTGTCATGACTTTTTTTTTATAGTTACTGAATAGAAAAAAAATCATAAATCAAAGCACTTCTCAAACAGTCGTGAGCATGTCGTGTCATTCTTAAAGCAATCTGGAGACACTTGCTACAGGTCTCAGATGGGTTCACCAACCTTTGGGTTGGTGAAAGTTATGATCTGTTAGTAACATCCCACAAGTTTGCATGTCATAATTCCAAAATGTTAGGTCAGCTGTAGAGGTGGACAATAAATGGCTGCTAAGGATGCCACAGAGAATTCATAATTTGGCTGTCATCTGTACCATTGCATCTCTCCACAATCAAGTTCTAATCAGTCAGTCCGCTTGCAGACTCTGATCATAGGTGAAGCCTTTTTTTTTCTTTCTGGGAACTTCATTTCATAGTCATGCAAGCTATTAAATTAAACAAACAAACAAACACATCACAAGGCAGGAATCCAGATTCAAGAATCTGCGCAGATGTTGCGGATTCTGCCTTTGGCGCTCAGGAAGCTAGCAAAGGATGCCGGAACCCAACTGCAGTTTAAACCTCACCCCACAGCCTCTGGTTTGCCAGCAGAAAAACAGCCCAGTGAAGCAAGATGATGGCTTCTTCATATCGGCTTCCAGATTTCAAACAAATTCATCAAAATGACAGAATCAAAATCTAACCAATTCCAGCTGCCTTTGAGAAAGGCATCTTTTTGCTCACCGGTCACTGCTGGAGAGGTCCCTTGAAGCATGGGAGAATGCAGGCTAAGTTAGGAAAGCCACATGAGTTAGCGAGTATAATTTTGGCCCTCAAGCATCCCCCAATGGCTAAGGAAACTAAGGCGTGAAGTAAACAGTCAAGGTCATACAATGTCATCTGCTCCTGAGCCTGGGCTCTCCCCAAGATGGTCAGATGCCTCACAAGGAGTCTAGGGACTAGATGGCGATCCCAGTAGGATGGTTTGCCAAGTGAGAAAATTTCCCATGCTGATGATGGCGATGATTTTGATGATGATGTGGATGGTACTGATTTCTCAACAAGGTTTGGAATGTAGGTCAGTGGTAGAGTACTTGCCTAACATGCTCAATCCCTACGACTGAGAGAGGATGGCATCAGGAAAGCCGCTAAGCCTTGGTACTTGATGGGACTTCAATGACTTATAGAACACCAAGCAAAAAAATCCAAGGGAATTAGTGAAGCTCTTGAACTTCACTGTTTGTAAGTCTCTGGGCCATTAATTCAGATATGCTTATATGTTGTTGAGGTAGAATATTCCGGGGTCAAGCACCAAACAAATCCTCATTAATCTCTAAATACTTCAACACCCAAATCTCAGAATGCATTGCTAAAATATCACAAGGAAACTCTTTCAGAGACAGTGTAACCAAACCCCCAGAAACAATGAGAAAACTTTTTTTTTCCTACCTGTTAGGCTACAAGCTCATTTTATCACCTCCTAGATGTCGCTTGCACAGCTTTGGTCATGTGAGTTTTGCCAATGGCATTTGCAGGCAGTGATTCACACTACCTATAGACCAAGCCTCTCCTGTGGTGACTGGACTATTTGTTGGCAATTATGGAGTCACTGTGTGGCAGAAGTCCTGGTTTCTCCTGAACAACAGACAACCACACTGGGCTTTCACCTTTTCCCCAGCCTAAGGCACTGTAGCCAGGGGCTATTTGGTCACAGAAGTTAGTTGACTGGGCCTTAGGCTACAGATTTCTCTAAGGGTGAGAACTAGCATAAGGAGTAGAGGCAGACCAAGAGGGTTTACACAGCAGTGTGGAAAGGGTGTCACTCCCAGAAGCCCCTATTTCACAGCTTCTTGCCCACCTTTGCTCAGCAGCAGAGTTCTCAGAAGTTCCTTTGCCTTGCTGCTCTTTACACTTGGCTTCGGCCTCTCAGGTCAGAGCAGAAGCTCTGACCACTGCATTAGAGACAGGGAAGAACTGGAATGGGAGGAAAGGGACTTGCCCATGATCCCTGCCTTTAAACTCCCTAGAAAGTTCCAACCATCACGGCCTGGGAAAAGGCTCAGTGAATACAAGCGCTTGTCATGAAAGTATGACAGACACCTCAAGTTCAATGCCCAGATCTCACTTAAAAAGCTAGATGTAACGGTACACACTTCTTCATCGAGACAGAAGGTGAAGACAGATTTTCCTGGAAGCTCATAGCCAGCCAGCTTGGGAGACATAACACAGCAGAGAACCCACAAGATTGGCCCTGCCTCTCTTGTGGAAGGTAGCTACAAACTTCATGCACACAACTCCCCAGACTCCCCACACAAATAGATAAATATTAAAGGAAATTTCCCCATCTGGGAGAAATTCCCCTTGTAAATACTGAAGTAGGATCTGTTTTCCAGCAGGGAGTGGGGGTGAGAACCAGCCCTGGGGGGAAGAGGGACCCAGAAAGAAATAAGGACTTTGTCTTCTAGAATATTGGTGATCAAGGGACAGGGCTCGGAGCCCATGATCTCCCTTTTGTCACCATGAACAGATGAACTAGATAAGCCAGATTTTAAGAAGAAAATGTGGGGCTGGAGAGATGGTTCAGAGAAGCACTGTCTGTCTTCCAGAGGGCCCAGG
>NC_022012.1:56803496-56824956 GCF_000317375.1 Microtus ochrogaster
CTCCCAACCTCGTTCCTGGGCCTCTCCCAGCATTCATATTACCTGGCTCCCAACCTCGTTCCTGGGCCTCTCACTCTCTTTTCTGGACCTGGTGAACACTGCATTCATATCGTGCACAAACAGACAAACAGACTCACATAAGCCAAAATTAATTTCATTTTTTAAAAAAATTGTTTTCTGTGCACGAGTGTTTTGCCTACATTTGTGTCTGTGCACCATAAGAGGGCCTGGTGCCTTCAGAGGCCAAAGGAGACTTTCAGATTCCCTGGGACTGGAATGACAAATGGCCTTGAGATGCTAGCAGCTGGGAATCAAACCCCGGTCCTCTGGTAGAGCCGGCTGTGCTCTTTACCACTGCGTCATCTCTCTAGTCCCAAAGAAAAGTCCATTTAAAAGTCACAAAAAGAAGAGCCTTTAAGTGCCTTAAAAGCTCCATTCCTATATTACAGTGGGTGTGCTCGTTGTAAATAAAGCTCTTCATTAAGCTGAATTTTCCTAGGAACACTGTGTTCCAATGCTTTGGAAATTAGTCTTTGGTACGTTATGTAATTGGAAACAATAAAACTAAGTGCCAGCTTTATTCTTGTGTAATTTATAAACGGGACACCTAACCTCACATCTCATCCCGGGTTCCTCAATGACCTCCACAGTAATGACAGGAATCTTGGCATTTATTTTATTATTATTCTATGCCATCATTGTGATTTATGTATCTATCATGTATTCTGTAAAATATCTATTCTATTATTATTTGTATCTGTTTTATTATTGTCGTTGTTGTTATTATTTTATTTATTATTCACAAGACCTTGCAGAAATGGAGCTTTTAACTTGAAGCTATCTATATGAACTAACTAAATTGATACATCTGTTTTTATAGAAATTAAATCTGTTATGTACAATAATTGATTGTCTCAAAGGATACTTGATGTTGTTCCATGCCATTTGGAAATTCCGAGTAACTGTCATGTAACATCTTTGGCTACATTAAGTAAGATAGATTAATCATCCAGTAAGACTTTCATGAAGAGGGAAGTTTTAAGAAATAGGCTTACTGAGGGCTAGAGAGATGGCTCGGCAGTAAGAGCACTGGCAGTTCTTCCAGAGGACCCAGGTTCAGTTCCCAGCACCCACATGGCAGCTGAAAACCTTCTGTAACTCCAGTTCCAGGGGATCTGATGAACTGTCACACATTACATGCAGGTAAAACATCATTCAATGCTCATAAAATAAAAATAAAAAGTTTGTTTTTAAAAAAGAAACGTTCTCATTGTTGAAAAGTTATTAACGACACCTCAACAAGTTAACCAATAAAGGAAGCAGGGCTCCATCCAAGGCCAGCTGACCCCTGAGGACTAGGCCCTCAACTTACCTTACTAGAAATAAAGAAAATGGTCATTATGGCCACCTACATGATCTTAAGCATCCACGGGAAAGTATAACGAAAGATGACAGTGATTGGCATATTTCTTTAACAGTTCAAAGGATGGCAACTCTACACCTTAGGCTTAAAACCATGTGACATGTTACTTAGACAACCATTTTTCATTTATTTATACCTTGAGAGGGAATATGCTTCTCAGGTATAGGAAGGACATTTATGACCTTGGCTCAGTTTGACATTGCACCACCTACCTGCAGCCACCAGAGGATCACTACTGTTTTGGCCTAAAGAAAAATCAAATGATGGTTAACTCTCTTCTCCAGACCTCTAGAAGCCACCTGGGAGGGACCTCACACTGAGATCCTAGACACATGAACACCATCAAAGTGCCTGAAAGCAGATCCTGGGTTCATCATGCTTGAGTCCAGTCTTGGAAGACAAAGGAAAGAGCAAGGAGGAATCCAACAGATGGATTCTCTCGTGAGCCCATCAAAGGATGCCAAGAGACTTTGACTTGACATTTTAAAGTATTCTGTTGTGGCTTCTTCTGGTTCTCTGCCTAGGACTTGAAATCCCAATAATCCCTGCCTTTTTACTTCTTTCCCACATCTGTCTAGGCACCAGGCACCAGCCGAGGATTTCCATGTCTCCCTACACTCTGCTATTATACAAATGGAACAACCGATACACTCTCGGGGTCTCCCAGATAGCCCTGCTAGAGGGGTCCCCCAACTGTTCGACCTGTTGACCCCACTCAGCTCAAGGAAACCAAGTAGACTGCTGTACCGAGGCCCTAAAGAGCAGTTAGAATCACCTGTGCTGGGGCGAAGAAATGACAGAAAGGGGAGGGAGGCAGGCACTTTTAGACAGACTTAGAGACGGGGTCCCCAAAAGCAACAGTTGCAGAAATGGCCTTGGTTTTCTAACGAGAAATGCCAGAAGGGCACTATGGCTCCTTACCGCCTCCTAAATGACCATCCAACCTGGAAGCTTTTCATGAGGTTAGGAACGTAAAACTCTAGTCCAGACATTAATCTGTTCTGGGGAATGGCTTTGGAGTTGAGGCTCTAGATGCTCACGATGAAAACTGATTGTATGCATTCCCCAATTTCAGCCCATCCCCTAAACGATGTTACAGTTAGCTCTTTAAGAGGGAACAGTACAGCAGTCTTAATTAGGCTCTAGGAGGCCCATTCTTAAAAAGAAAACAAAAAAACAGGGTTTTTTTTTTGTTATTTGGGAGTTTTTATTTTGTCTTTTACTCCTCCTCCTCCTTCTCCTTCTCCTCCTCCTCCTTCTTCTTTGACCTGGGTGGTGGGGGAGACATAACATTCCAAACTACCCAAAAAACATAAGAGTTAATCCATTTGGTCTAGTTATTCACCTGGTCAAGGAACCACCTCTCAGGAAGGTGGGTCCACCTTAAAACATTCTAAAGAGAAAAGTAAAATAATTTGAGATAACGTACTTTTCCTCACAGGGATCCCCACCTCGGCTCTGTTTTGTACAGCTTTGTGAGTTTGCACACTTTAATGAAGTACTCAGAAAAGCCACTAACTTTTTCTCTTCTTCTTCCTCTCCCCATCCCAAGCATTATTTACCCAACACTTGGGACTTCCTTTATCTTTCCCTAAAGTGCCTCTCTCTGCCTTGTCTGCCCTGTGGCTGACTTCCATGGCTGAACTTAACTAAATCCACATGGTTTTTTCTGTCCTGCCCCCAGGCAGCTGGGGAGATTTATAGCTTGCCTGCTTTCGAAGTTTCTCTTTTAAACTCCAATAAAACTGTCCTTGAATGAAAATAAATAAATAAATTAATTAATTAAAAAAAATCTAACCAAAAATCAGAAACATTTACAACATCTTTCAGCTACTCAGTGAATAAATAAAATGTAGTATATCCATGCAATGGAATGTTACTCAGCCATTTTTTTAAAAAAAAGAGCCCAAAGAGCTGGAAAGGTGGCCCAGCAGCTGAGAGCCCTTCTTGTTCTCACAGAGGACTTGGGTTTGGTCCCCAGCACCCACACAGTGGCTCATAACCATCAGTAGCTCTGGTTTCGGGGGATCTAACATCCTCTTCAGGCCTCTTTAGACACCAGGTGTGCAGTGGTGTCTATGCATAAACGCTTACATACAGGCAAAACACTCATACATATAAAACATAAATAAGAATATTTTAAAGGTGCCCAGAACTGAGATATATATATGTATATATATATATACATATATATATATATACACATATATATATTACAATAGGTATTAACTTTAAAAAAATTATTCTGGGCCGGGTGGTGGTGGCGCACGCCTTTAATCCCAGCACTCGGGAGGCAGAGTCAGGCGGATCTCTGTGAGTTCGAGGCCAGCCTGGTCTACAAGAGCTAGTTCCAGGGCAGGAACCAAAAGCTACGGAGAAACCCTGTCTCGAAAAATCCAAAAAAAATAAAAATAAAAATAAAAATAATTATTCTGAATGAAAGAAGCCAACATTTAAAAACTGGGGGGGGGGGTATTGAATGTGTGGCTCCCTTGTTGGCTGCCTGTCATGCAGGAGGCCCTGAGTTCACTAACAGTGGTTGTTTAAGTCTGTGAACATGTGAACAGGCTAAACCTCAGCAAATTGTACATTTTAGTGGGTCAATTTTACAATATATAAATTATATATCAACAGAGCTGTCAGAAATGTCCAGAGTGCCCCATTTCTCTGTAACTTTACCCCAAATTGCTTGAATTAGTGAAATATAAGAGGTAGGGAGTAAAATTAGCATCTCAGGTCTTGACAAAGCCAAGCAGCAACTGTATATCTCCCTCCCCCCCGGGGTGGGAGAATGGGGACTCGGCCCTCTCCCGTGCACCTTGCCATCTCCTGCACCTGTTCCCTCCTTGCAGCTGAAGCCGTGGGATTAGAACGTGGCTGGGGGGCGATCTTTAAGGCTTCACACACCTGCACCATCCTATGAGACCAAGCTCACAGGGTCTAAGTCCTTCTCCCGGGAATCCTCACTCCCCTCTGCAGCCAGGCTCACCCGACATGAGATCTGTACATTTGATATCTTCTCCTTTGTTTCCTCCGAGGTGCTTGAAAATTTATACAAAAGTCACCAAGAGGCACAAAAGCACTCTCCTAATTATAAGCTGTAAGTCAACTGTGACATTTTTCAGAAAATATATAAAAGCGTCAAGAAGAAACTTTGACTGACCACCACCATCATCTAATAATAATCTACTGAGGTTCAGTGTGCATCTTTCTAAGGTTCTGTACGTGTGTATATGTGCATGCATATTTCCTTCTAAGGTTAGAGCGTTATTTTTAGCTGATTCAGAGCATACTATAAATTAGTATGCTCTATAAGGGTCATGTGACAAAAAGTCTTCTTGTTGGCCATGGCTTCTAAAAAGCCTAGAGTCAAAAGCACAAAGCCTCTCAGCATCCATGCTGTGAGCAAAACACTGTATTTAATTTTATCTTTTTCAGATTTATTCTGTCCTACTTTCCGTATTCTCTTATTTCTATATTTAATCTAATTTTGTTATATGTACTTCTACACAGCATTCCAAAGGCTTTCTAAAATAAACAATTGTTCCAACTTAGCTGCTTAGTTTGGATCTTGAATGTTCAGAGGTCAAAGTGCCTGTGTGTTAAAGGCTTGGTTCTTAACCTGTGACACTATGGGTAGAGGTGATGCCCCATGAACGGACACTGTCACTGAGCCTGCACGCCCGACAAGATACTGGAGCTCCAGCTCTCTTTGTTTCCCAGCTGCCACAAAGCAGACAGCCCTCCTTGGCCACATGGTTGCTTCATGATGTGCAGGGCAACCACAGGCCCCAAGCATGGAGACCAACCACGGCCTGCACCAAAACAAGCCATTCCTCTTTCGTGGCGATTGTCTTGGGGACTTTGGCATAGTAATAGTAAGCTGACTTCTACAATAGCCATTGTAAGTGCACAGTCCTGTAGTGCAATGGATCTCAGAGACATCTTTAAAAAGGAAGACTCATTTATAACAATGTTGTGCAGCCTTCTCTGCCTCCATCCCTCTACAGCCTCTTTGCCTCGTTCATCAGTGGATTTAGTGCCCACTTGGACAATCTAGGGAGCCCTCTTCCTCCTTCACCATCCTACAAATGGCAGAGCTCTTTTTTAGGGGACCCCACACAATCCACCACATTTTGTTTATAGAATCTTGGTCTCTAGCAGATCATAGACATTATTAAGCCCCTCTTTACAAGCAAAGAGAAAGAAATTTAGAAAGAATACTTTTTCGTTTGTTTTTTGTTTTTCTCAACAAGGATTCTCTGGAAAGAATACATTCTTGGTTAAGACTGGTAGCCCTCTGAGATGCCCTGATGCTTGCGTGCAGTGTGAAGAGAATCCACCTGTGCCGGGATAGCCCTCCAGGCCTGAAACCACGCAGACAAGGACATTCGTTTGTCAGGGATCTCCACTAAGGGCAAACCTCTTCGTGACAGCAGCTCTGGGTATAATATAAGAGATAATGCAGTCAGCTGATCGGATTTGTTCTTCCACATCAATTCCAAATAGGTATGAACTGAACCTAAATTTAGGTATTCACAAAATGTTCCCAGATTGCCTCCCTCCGTTTTTGTACTTCCCCCAGAGACATGTGTCTTCATCTCAGTCCACTTCATTCCTTCAACGCTTGCTGGATATCTGCTGGAATTTAAGGCGCAATGTTCCTTGAAGTCCTTTTTCCCTGCGGTGAACATTTTTTTTATTTTAGAGTAAGGTACATTTGAATTTCTGCCTTTCTTCTTTTTATATCTACCTCTTCCATCTCCCCATCCATCTAGCACCCCCACCTACGCACTTACCATCATTTACACAAAGGCATTAAGATGTGCTCCATTTTCTATATGTTATTTTTAACATAATTTATTGGATATTAATTTTTATTTTGCTCTTTTCTTTGTTTAAATTTAGGTTGTTTTTTTAAAAAGCATCCAGATCTTATATAAGCACAGCTGACAACTTATAAAAAATTTATATGAATAAAGCTATTTTTGTAACTCAGCTTCAACTGTGGTTTCAACGGGGGCCGGTCAAGCCCATCCTAGCAGTTGTAAAATAAGAAATGGGCACACTGCTTTCAAAGACGGCTTTTGATACCAAGGATGAATTGCTGATCTGTTCAAAAGGGCTGACAGGGTCTGAGGAGGTATCTTGGTTTATAAAGAGCTTGCCTTGAAAACACAAGGACCTGAATTTGATTCCCAGTGTCCATGTAACAATCAAGAGATAGTGGTTTGTAATCCCAACACTGGAGAAGCAGAAAACAGGGAGATCTCTGGGGTCTACTAGTCAGACAGTCTCACAAGACTGGCAATGCCCAGTTTAACAAGTGCCTGTCTCAAAAGCCAAGGTCGATGGCTCCTGGGGAGCAGCACTTAAGGTTGTCTTCTGGTTTACACACAGGTGCACACACATACAAGGCCGCAGGCACCCACGGTTGGTGGTTTGGAATCCTAGCACCTTTTAGGTAAGGCATAGAGTTATAGAAAGTGTGGTATGTTTAAATAAATAATATATATGGTGAACTCATAGAAATGACATGTACTACTGCTGATCGAGGATATTTAGCTGGAATGCAAAATCTGAAACAGTATCAATTTGGTCACATTGGAAAGCATCAGCCAGAAACTCACATATAGAAGCTTTTAAACGGAAATGGTACTTAATCAGGGGACACAGCCTCCTTTCATGCAATTCTTTAGATAAACAAGTAGGGAAATGGGTATTAATTCTATAGGGGCATAATTAAAATTAATTAACTAGAAAAAACATATTCTATAAAAAAAAGACATCTAAAGAAAAAAACGATGGATTTTGCACTTTTCAAAAATGGTGAACATACAGTACATGTTCGGGGTCTGAAGTCTTCAAGGATGTAAGCTTCCTTCCTTGTGTGCCTCTGCCAATTTACATTTTAAAATCCTCTTCCCAAGGACAGTCTCTAGGGAAGAGAAGGTATGTGTTCCATGACTCAGTCCTTGGCAACTATTAAAACACATGCTGTTATAGTTAACGACAACAAGAATGTAACACTGGGACCATCAACCTAAAATAATACCAGTGTTGATGGATGAGTAGATAGATAGATGGATAGATAGGTAGGTAGATAGATAGATAGATAGATAGATAGATAGATAGATAGATAGATAGATAGATAGATACCTTATAGTGAAATGGGAGAGAAGAGAAACGGCAGAATGGTGAGCACCAAGTCTGCTACAGTTGCAAAACGATGGCCCAAATCAGGCCAACCATACATTTTTATCCAGTTGACATTACGTAAGGGATGGAGACTGCCTAGGTTTGTGCTGAGCTTGCCTGGGCTCTAAGGCTTTCCTTTCAGAATCCACATTACAACAACTGGCACTATTTGGGACCTGTAACTTTTATACAGGAGGACGGAAGTTAGGGACAAGGGGTAGGACAGAGTCAAATCATGGTAGGAAGTTTCTGCTGGGGTGCAGCAGTCTTCCCTAAACTCACATTCCATCTGTAAATTAAGTTCAAAGTCATTAGCATAAGGAAGTTCATAGCTCTTACAGGGAAATGTGGCAAAGGTAGAGAAGAGTGAGAAACTGCTAGCAAATATAATCATCTAGCAGATTGAAGGAGACAACGCTGTTGGGCGAATATGACGGGACCCATGTTTTTTAAAGGAAGTATGATCTTTAGGTAGGTAGGCAGTTCAGGTACAGAGCTCCCCTACTTTTAAAGCATTTGAAACATACAACTTTTACAAACCTTTTTAAGAAAATAGAATCAACAGATAGAAAATTAGGAGCCTTAAAGCTTAAGGTTAGAGTTATGTTCAGAGTTGCCTCCAGTTTATATAATGTTTAAAAAAAAAAACTAATTCCATCAATCAATACAATTATGGCAAAAATATCCCAATCCAAAACTTAGGACTGTTCTTTGAAAATAAAATACTTTAATTTTTAATGAGAATCATTTATTCGGACCATACAAATCACAACTGAGGGGGAGGTGGAAATTTCTGAAGGTCCTTCTCTAAAGAAATCCATATATTTGCATTTTTTCTCACTAAAAAAAAAATTCCAAATCATCTGCCATGTCATGTATTTGATGGCTTCCTTCGTGACGCTATTGTAATCGGTGCATTTCACTTTGAAAACAAAATCTGGAACCTTTCACCAGAACATGGTTCACGTTATGTTGATGCCAGGTAGGGGAAATTAACACTTACTCATTTCATGCAAAAGGTAATTTATTTCTAGGTTCTTGGATATTATTGCTGAACATAATGAATAAAATTGTAGATGCTATGGGTTATAAGGCAGGTGAATAAGAAGTAAGAGTTGTATATGGTTAGAATGTGTTGGAATGGTAGCAGGCCTAGATTCAGTCAAGAGATAGAACAATTAAGAAATGTTGAAAGGCGCAGACAGAAAGAGCCTGTGTTCCAAGTAAATATCATTTTACTGTTTACTTGTCGTAGGCAAGATGATAATATAAAAAAGTAATAATAGCAAAATAAAAGGGAAATCTGTGCCCTATTTTCCAGACACTTACATGGCAAGAGTACTTAATAAATACGATAATTCTGGAATTTCCAGGTGGCCCTCCTGTCATTATGAGTCTCTAAAAACCTTTTCCTAGATGGCCAAATGAAGAGATGACGTGGTAGATGTTCAACAGGGGTGCCAATGCTGTGGCCTCCAGAAACCCAGCTAGCACATTGATTTTCTGTCGGTGAGAGTCTTACTGGGCTCTTCATCCAGTGGAATATATGATGATAAATTAGGTGTGCAATCCTGTTAGTGTAGTGAGAGAAAGGTAATACCCGCTAAAGCAAGGGAAGGAGTCACCCTGTGACACGGCTGGATTGTGTCTTACTCCCTGATGTGGGGAGCTTCCTGAACACCCACATTCCCTCAGCCTTAGCGTGAGCCCTCACCATCTGTGGGGCTTTCAGGGGACCCACATCACCACTCCACTGTGACCCTACATGTGTGCTGTGACCGACATGCTGTAGGCGCGTTTTCAACCCCCAAATCACTTTTAGTTTATTTCTTCCTGTTTCCTTCATTTCTATTTGTGAAATGACATTTCAAGCCCTCACAGTTTGATTATTCTGCATGAGATAAAGTTGCAAAATACATTTCAGCAACCCCCAAGGGTCACATTCTCAGGTGTAATCAAGCTGGCTTGCAGCAAATCAGGAAAACAACTTTAGAACTGTGTCCTGCTGCCACTGGCACGGTGTTGGAAGATTTGGTTTCTTTATATTGATGAAGTAGCAAGCATTGACAGTTAAGTTCTTCTGTGCTTTTTGAAATAAAGATACTTTTTAAAAATGTTAAACTGGACTCTGATTAAATCCACTTAAACTTTGTTGCAGCAACTCATATGGATACTTTTGTTCTTGGCTGGACTGACTGGTCTCCCTGGGGGATTCTCAGGAAGGAACCATACAAAGAAACTTTAATTAAAAACAAAGGCAAAAGCAAGTCATCTGGGAGAAGCTGCAGATAGGTATCAAGTATATCCACAGGAAAGACATGGATTCACTCCAAACTGTTGCTTAAAACCACAGGGATGGAAATGGTCATTACGAGTGAGGGTGAGAAACAGTCACATCATCATGAGTGGGGGATTTTGCATATAAAAGAGACTGGAAAGTGGATTTCAGTGGCAGTGAAAGCGTAAAAAGTAAATGGACTAAATCTATGGAAGAAAGAGAGAAGCCTAGAAAAAGGCACTATGAGAGAATAAACCCATTTGTCAAATAACGGGTGCTAATAATGAGCTTTGCGCTAATTGACACTATAAGGTTATTATCTAATATTTTAATATGCTCCAATTCAACTTCTCTCAACATCAGAGGATCTAATAGTGTACCGCATCCTCCTCAAAGAGGTTAATGACTGGATTTCAGCCATGCATCATTGAACAAATAGGATATTACATTAATGGTGCATCATACTGCCTGTAATATCGACTATTTATAATATATAGTCATAAGAAGAAGCACCAATTTATTGACAAGCACCAGAGAATAGCCAAGTGGTTATTTGTGTTCCTAAACTACTTATTCATGCCTGCTTTCTTTCTACTATAACCCAAGTAGAAGCTACAAGCATATATTTTGTGCTTCCTTTGAGAGCCACAAGCATAACAGAGAACACCGAACTCCGTGCCAGAACACCTGTGTTCTAGTCCCCGTCCCTCTGCCTCTGGCACCAGGAAGGCAAGGGGACCTCCCTGAGTCTGTTGCCTGCTTGACAAACAGAGATAATGTTACCTATTTTTGTCTGAGTCACAAAATGAGGCAACATGATACCCTGCAACATGAGAGTAGCTTTCTCTACATTGGACTTTTTAAAAAAGTTGTGTAGTGATCATTAACATACTAGTTCAGCTCAAATACACATAGTTATAACTTTAGGTGGAATTGTCTTAAACCATACCCTAATAACTGGTTCTTGATCCGGTTCCAGTCATAATTTTGGGCTTGTGGGCTTATCGTATTGCCCGTTGCACACGACTTCTTGGAAAATAAGCATGGTTTCTCTGCTGTTTTGCCTGGAGCTGCCTTGGTGAGCTTTGCTATTGTTTCCGAGTTCTCTCCTCAAATCATGTCCACTTTAAGGGGCCAAAACAAAACACCAGCTGTGCTGATTTACTTTCTAGTGTTGTCAGTCACTCCAATGATGCCAGTTTAGTCCAGTAAACTCTGCAAAATGGACAGCTCGAGCTCATTTTGCCTTTTCTAAACTAACTAGCTCTTTTGTCTGAATTAATCAAATCAACCAGTAGGTTTAGGCTTCTTATAGACACAGCTTAAATGTCACTCTATCTTCAAGTTGCTACTTTGGGAATTGGTGACATGTAAGTGAAAACACTTTGGTATTTAGAATGTTACACAATATCTTTTATTAAAGTGTTATTGTCACAAGGCAGATTTATTTTAGTAGCTTTTATTATGGAAAAGATTTTAACATAAGCATATGGAAAAGTATGGAGAATTTCGATGTGATCACCACAACCTCCACATTTAATAGCTCATAACCAATTTCACTGTCTGTCTTCATCCTTTTCTGCCTGCCCTGTATTTTTTGTAGCAAATATCATATAACTTATAATTTAATCCTTCAATATTTTACTCTGTACCTCTAAAAAGCAGAATTTTAACTAAATATAATAAACTAGCACACCCAAATAAAACATTTTTCTCTTAAATTTTTTTATCAGTTCTCTGATAATTTCATAAATTCATACAGTGGACTTTGATTTTATTCACCCTCCATCCCTCCCTCTAACTCCTCCCTCAGCACTCATTCCCAGCCTTGTGTCCTCCTTTTCTTAGACTGAAAACAGATATTTTACATACAGTGTGCTATGACTACAGCTTCCCCTTTCCCAGCTCCTCCCAGCTCCTCCCGACTTCCCCACCCACCCAAGCCCACACCCCTTCTTTCTCACTCTTAATAGAATACCAACAGGCATCTAAAAAAATAATAATTAAATAAAATAAGATAAAAAAACTGGCCATAATAAGTCAAAACAAACAAGGAAAAAAAGAAAAAGCACAAGAAACATAACAGACGATGAGACACACACAGAAGAGCCATAAAAACAAAAATCAGAAACCATAATATATAAGCAAAAGATCTCTAAGGGGGGAAATAAAATCCCAGAAAAGCTCTGTGAGACAAAAAAACTGCCAAAAACACTATTGAGTTCATTTTGTGTTGGTTATCTACTGGAATGTTGCCTACCCTTAAATGTAGTTTGTTTACCCAGTCAGACTCCATGGGAGAAAACTAAATTTTCCTTTGTAAGCCGTTATCAGTTGAAAATAGCTTGCACTTAGGGGTGGGGGTTGTGTCCTCTTAGCACTAGGACCCCATTTGGCTTAGACTTGTGTTAAGCCCCGTAGATCCCACCGCAGTCTCTGTGACTTTAAATGTGTCAGTCCTGTTGTGCCTGGAAGACCTTGTTTCTTTGTTATCTTTCACGGCTCGCACTCTGCTTCCGCTTCTGCAGTTCCCTGACCCGAGGGAAGGGAGGGAAGGGAATTGGTAAAGACGGTCAGTCTTTTAAAGCTGAGTGTTTCAAGGTCTCTCACTCTCTGTCCTCCAGTTTTGGGACTCTGTTCTTATCTCCTGCAGGAAGAAGCTTCTCTGCTGATGGCTGAGTGAGGTACCTCTCTCTGAGTAAACCAGAATGTCATTAGGAGTCATTTTATTGCTAAGTCCCTTTAGCAGAAGAGCCAGTGTTTGGTTTCTCCCAGGTCCATTGCCTATCTAGCCTCAGGTATTAGCCACCCACACAGTATCAAAAATGGGTCCGTCCCATTTAGTGGAGTGAGACTTAACTTCCAATCAGATGGTGAGTGGTTACTTCCACAACTTTTGAGTCACTCTGCACCAGTGTATCTTGCAAGCAGGTCTACAATAACAATTATTATTGTTATTGTTGTTTTGTTTTGGGGTGGGACTCGGTGAAGGAGGAAGGTCAGTTGGGAGCTTTCACCCCAGCATCTGGCTTCCAAGTCTTGATTGGTAAAATTAAAAGATTGAGATTTAGTAAATAATAATAATAACATTTGCAAATTCGAAAAAAAAAAACAGCACACGTCACTGTTGTAGATTGCGGAGTTTGTAGCTGGGTTGGTATCTACCTTTCTTTGCCTTCCAATACTGTGAACACTGTCAACAGAGTTGAAGGTTCTAGGCAGGCCCTAGTTCAACTTCTCTGTGCCAAACGACCTGATTATATGCAATCCATTCCTAGCACTGAAGGTCTTATTTGGTGGAGAGATGTCTAGTTAGGACTTTGTCTTCCCTGTTACTTGATGATTTCACTTAGGTTTCTTTCATATGCAAACATATTTTAAGAAGCTTCTACTCTATTAGCTTCCCATGTGAATCCCTCATTGGCCCTTAGTTTTAGCTGTCCCTCCCCATAATCCCTTCCTTTCCCCCATTTGGTCCTCCTATTCCAGCCCCCTAATCCGTCCATAACTATATATTCCATTTTCTCTTCCTAGAGACATCCATCCCTCAATCCTAGTCCCTCACTATATACCTATCCTCTACGATTCTATAGATGAAGACTGACCAGTTAACATCCACATATAAACAAATGATACCACATTTGCCATTTGGGGATCTAGTTACCTCACTCAGGATAATTTTTCACCTAACCCCATCCATTTGCTTGTGAATGTCATGATGTCATTTTTTTAACAGCTGAGTGATAGTCTTTTGTGTAAATGTACCACATTTTCTTCATCCATTTACTCACTGACACACATGTAGTCTGTTTCTAAAAATGGCCGTTATGAATAGAGGAGCAATGAACATGGTTGAGCAGTGTCTCTATGGTAAGATGAACCATGCATTGGGTATGTACCTAACAGTTTGATTCCCATCTTTCTGTTGAGCACCACACCGATTTCCATTGTGGCTATACAAGTTTGCAATCCTACCTGCAATGGATTAATGTTCTCCTTACTTCATAGCCTCACTGGCATGAACTGACATTTGTTTTATTGTTCTTGTCCATCCT
Organism: Microtus ochrogaster; assembly: GCF_000317375.1. Classification (NCBI taxonomy): domain Eukaryota; kingdom Metazoa; phylum Chordata; class Mammalia; order Rodentia; family Cricetidae; genus Microtus; species Microtus ochrogaster. Next base: position 56,817,451 of record NC_022012.1, read on the forward strand.
GATGAATATAAGATGAAATCTCAAGGTAGTCTTGGTTTGCACTTCCGATAACTATGAATGGTGAACATTTCTTTAATGGCTTCTCAGCCATTTGAGTTTTCTCTAGTGTGAATTTTTTGAGACAGAGCTTCTTTGTGTAGTTTTTGGAGCCTGTGCTGGCGCTAGCTCTGTAGAACAGGCTGGTCTCAAACTCACAGAGATCTGCCTGCCTCTGCCTCCCAAGTGCTGGGTTATTAAAGGTGTGCTCCGCCACTGCCTGACCTCTACTGTGAATCTTGTTGCTTAGATCTGTATCGCATTTTTAACTGGGTTGTTTTCTTGTTTTCCAGTTTTGTTTTTTAGTTCTTTATATATTTTTGATATTAGTCATCTATTGTGTATATAGTTAGATAAACTTTTTCCCATTCTGTAGTCTTCTGCTTTGTCTGAATGATGGTGTCCTTTGCCTTATAGAAACTTTTCAGTTTCATGAGGTGCCACGTATAAATTCTTTTTTTTTTTTTTTTTGGTTTTTCGAGACAGGGTTTCTCTGTGGCTTTGGAGCCTGTCCTGGAACTAGCTCTGTAGACCAGGCTGGTCTCGAACTCACAGAGATCCGCCTGCCTCTGCCTCCCGAGTGCTGGGATTACAGGCGTGCGCCACCATCACCCGGCCATAAATTCTTGATCTTATTGCCTATCTTGTTGATGTGCTGTCCAGAAAGTCTTCCCTGCCAATACATTCAAGGCTATTCCTCACTTTCTCTTCTAATAGATTCAGTGTATCTGGTATTGAGGTCCCGATTCATCTGAAGTTGAGTTTTGTATAGGGTGATAAGTATGGATCTATTTGTGTTCTACATGCAGCTGTCCGGTTTGGCCAGCACCATTTGTTGATGATGTTATCTCTTTTCCAGTGTGTTTCTGGTTTCTTTATAAAAAGAAAAATCAGGTATCCATAGTGTGTGGACTTATGTCTGGGTCTTCAATTAGATTTCATGGATCAACAAGTCCATTTTCATGCAAATACAGTGCTGTTTTTAGTTACCAGTCTACAGTTTGAAACCAGGGTAGTGATACCTCCATCAATTCTCTTATTATTCAGGATTGTGCTAGCTATCCTTCCTGTTTGTGTGTGTGTGTTTCCATATGAAGCTGAAAATTGTCCCTTTAAGATTACCATTTTCTTAATATCATTAAACATTTAGTTTTTGTTGACATTTCCAGGTATTTCATAATTTTATCATTGTTTGGTAGTTTGTTCCATTGAGTACCCAATAAGATTTCCACACTGTGATTGATTCATATGCTTCCTATTCCTCTTTTAATCTTCAAATTTTCTTTCTTTCCTCTTATTTTTTGAAGAAACTGTCCCCTAGCTAGAGCAGGAGAGAAAAGGAAACAACAAGCAATTGGAGGATATTAAAAACACATAGCTCTTGAGAACAGCTAGTAAGAAAAGCATTTTCAACAGAGGTTGAAATTATAATTATTCCATGGAATAAATATGCCTGTGTTGGGAATGAGAAGCCAGAGCTCATGCATAGAGCTCTCAGTTTGATGCTCTGACTGCCTTAATGTGACTTCCTCAGTTTTTTTCTGAAGGTTATCATGAGCCATTTGATGTTTTGGTATCTGAGACTAGCTAATTTTCATTTCTTTCCCACTTCGGATTGGTACATACTTAGTAATCATTTGAAACCCAAAATGTGGCTATCAGAGCATTTACTGGACCACACAAACACAGCCGCCCTCCTTGATGGCTCTTTATTTTAATTACTGAGTTAGGGACTCCCTCTGCGCTCAGAGCTCAGGATTCAGGGATTTGGCCATTCTACCCAGAGAACTCCTGTCTCTACCTCCCAAGAAGTGAGATTACAAGCAAGAGCCTGGTTTTCATGTGGGTGCTGAGGATCCAAACTCCAGTACTCAGTACTCGTGGTTGATAAGTTAAGTTGCTTTACTCTCTGACCCATTTCCCTAGGCCTGATGTTGTGTGTGTGTGTGTGTGTGTGTGTGTGTATATAGTTTTGTTTATTTGTTTACTTCCAGAATCTTGACTAGCTTGTCTCCTAGATGGAACTCAGAGGAAATTGCTCCATCATGGTTACTCATCACCTAGGAAAGGTGGGTTTATCAGGCTTCTCCCTGACGAAGAAGCTTGAGTCACCCCAGTGATCTATAGAAGGAAGGCATCCCACTAAACACACACGTAAGGAGCAGAGAGCCATGCCTCTCTTAGGCAGAATTTTGGCGCAATGTTAGCGGGTTCTTCTGTATGAGAGATTTGCTTCTCCTCCATTAATTTATGTGTTTGTTTGGGGGGATTAGTACTATAAGCACGCTAGGCTCTTTCTGCTGTTTATTTTGAGACAATCTTTCTAAATTACTCAACAGGCCTCTGTTGTCTAGACACACTTTGAATTTGTGGTTCTGCTGCTGTGAGCTCATGAGTAGCTAGCTGGGACTATGGAACATTATCGCCAAATTCAGCTTTCTATTTATTCATTGATTAAACCTCTAATTTATTCTGGTCTGGATTTGTGGGTGTGTATTCCATACTTTGGTGTTTAATCCTACATTGCTTTATTGCTCACATTGTCTCATCTCTTCCTGCTCTTGACTTTGTGTTCCTTTGCCTCACTTCTGTGAACATGTATGTTCGGGACATCTTACTTTTTGTTACCACCAAATATTTTGGGCTCCTCTTGTAGAGTCCCTGGCCCAGCTCCAAAACTATCTAGTTTCTCAAGGAGCCTTTCTTACTTTAACTGCAGAAAGTCGTGAAAACCGAGGACCTCAGACTTGTTGTGGTAAGCTAGTTTAAATTATTCTTTATTGCCACTTTTGTCTATTTCAGGAAGTTTACATCATTTTGTATCATTAAAATTTTTTGTTTTGATAGTTCCAATTTTCAAAAAGTTACCTCTCTTATAACATCTCATCCTATGTTGAATACTCAGCCTTTGTTCCAAACCAAGTGATCCACAAGCTCATTACGCGTCTATACACCGTAGTTCTAGACCCAGATGAAAACATCTGCATGGTGCCAGTTCAGTCGGCTATTTGGCAAACAATGTCTGTGACCTTTGACTTTTTTACAAAAAAAATTGTGACTAGAGTAAACATGTTTATGCCTTGGAATCATAAAGTGCCTAGGGAAAGTGGATTAAATGGCACATATAATAAGGGATTATTATGTTTAATTTGTGAAATCATACAGTAAAATGCATAAAAGCAAATCATTCTAAAGTGGATTTTATGAATAGGTAGGTAAATCAGTAACCACTCTTTTCATTACAACACATGAAATTTAAAGAAAATAAATAATGGAAATTCTCATGCGAGAATAAAAAAATCTCTTCAAGGATTGTCAGGTCATTTCTATATGAAATATACTAATTTCAGTCATTCATTTATTAGTAAAAGGGGTCTTCATACAATTTATTTTTAAAGATAGATTTTATTTTTATTTAAATGAATCAAACTGTTCATATTCAAGATATACAATATGATGTTATAAAATACATATGTAGTGAAATAGCTACCACTGTGAAAACTAACATATCCCCCATCCTAAATAGTTACACAGTCGCTATCACAGGCACACACCTGCGGCAAGAGCAGTCACTATTGTGGAATATTAAAAAAAAAGTGTTACATTTGTTTATGCTGTGTAATATTTTAACTGTGCAAGTTAAATACATTTGTTTTAAATGTGCAAGTTAAATATATTTGTTTATGCTGCATTTGCTTAACAATGAAAGGATGTGTGTTTAATTATGTAAAGATGTGTGGCATTTGTTTCACCTTGCCTGCCTAAGGCACCCGAATGGTCTAATAAAGAGCTAACTGGCTAACAACAAGGCAGGAGAGGGATAGGCAGGGCTGACAGGCAGAGAGAATAAATCAGAAGAGGAATCTAGGCTTGAGAGAAGAAGAGAATGAGGAGAAAGAGGGGGGCAAGTCCAGGGCCAGAAGCGAGGCAGCTGTCAGTCAGAAGGACTTAGGGACAGCAGGAGGGTAAGATACACACACACACACACACACACACACACACACAACAACAACAACAACAACAACAACAACAACAACAAACGTAAAGGGCCCTGAGGCAAAATGTAGATAAAGAGAAGCAGATTGAAATAAGAGCTAAAATAAGGCTGAGCATTCAGAGCTATTAAGAAGTCTCTGGGTCATGATTTAGGAGCTGGTTGATGGCCTAAAAGAAAAAGCCTACTACTGCAAGCCACATCTACTCACTTAGCAAAAAGATCTTCATACGAGATACAACTATCACTAATTATAGTCTTCACATTGCTCATTAGAGCTCTGAACTCACTCATTCTACATAAGAGAGGTTTTATTTATTCATAAACTGTAACATCAGGAAAAGCTAGCCAAACAACAAATATTTGCCGACAATCCAAATCTGTGTGCTATTTCCTCTGTAAAATCAGTTGAGAAATTGACTCATATATGTAAAAGAACTAATATATATAAAGTAATATGTCTAACTTTCATGTATGTCAACATATGTGTGAAATGGGCATTGATCTCTATAAAATACAAGCAGCCTAACTTTTCTAAAGCTCAATAGCAGACACCCCTTTTTTATATCTAATATTTTACATTTTTCTACATACTTAATTTTCTCTTTAATGATAGACATTTTGCCAACTCATACTGACTTTACTATTAAAAATAAGTTCAAACAAGTGAAATTTTGATGTGGATAATGTATTTTTCCAATTCAATACCTTAAAGTGAACATTTTGTCATAAACCACAAGTTTTCCTTTTTACATTAATGTGTGACTTGTATTTCTTCTCCCCCAAGGCAGCGGGGCTATAGTAAATCTGGACTACACAAAGAAAGTTTCAGTATTTAAATTTTAGTACTCAAAGCGGGCACATGTTAAGTCTGCTTCCCACTCTCATATCCTGAAATTCGGACTTTTCAAAAGACTCAGCAATTTGCTGAATATTTTTTTAACCCATGTTGACTTTCTTCGTGGAAATTGCCGCGTGTCGGGAAAGGAGAGACTTCAGGATAAGATCTGAGGGAAGACTTCGCAGCTTGGAAAGAACACAGAGAATAGAGAGATGTCAGCGCCGCTGAGCCCAGACAAACTTCTGAGCACAGAAGAGGAACCGAGGTAGGAAAATGAGTTTCGCTCTCAACCCTCCCTACTAGGTAGAAGGCCTGCCAAAGGAGTAGAACAAGGAACCACTCAGAACGCTCAGAGCAGAGGTGCTTTTGGTCCCTCCGGAAAAAGCGGGAGGAGGCTTGAGGTAAGCGGTCAGTTACCGAGAACAGCACATCTGCGCTCTGGCCTCTTTAGCCTGTGTGGATGTTGGAGGTTAAAGATAGGGCCTTGAAAGGCCTGGGGCTATCAGGGTCCAGCAGTGAGGCACAAGTGGTGGGTACAAAGGATTCAGCAGCAATCACAAGCCCAAGGGCCACACAGACTTCAAAGCCCTCTGTGGGTCCCTCAGGACCACCATATGAATTGAAAGTCAGAAAGCCCATTGTTTCTCCCATGTTGCTCATCCACCCACATGCAGTCTTGACAGCACCTTGGAACTAAGTATGGAGAACAGAAAATCCAAAAGGAACCGAGGCTATGAAAAGGGATTGTATAAAACATGCACACATATAACACACGGTTGTTGTGAATCCTTACATTTATAACACGCTGTCCAGTAGGTGAGAAAGAAAAAAAGACAGTTAAGAGAAATGAGGTTATTCAATTTGCAACCCTCAAAACGTACCTGAATCCCAGCACTAGGGAAGTGGAGGCAGGAAGATCGAAAGTCCAAGGTCTTCCTCAGCCAACCCAAGACTCATGACTCTGAAGGGCTTTGAAGGTGACAAGTGAATGTCTTCCTTTTTAGGGTGCTGGGGGGGGTGGTCAAAAGGGCTGTGGGTGCAAAACAGACCAGGAATGAGAGGAATGGCCGCTACATGCCCTGCCCTGAGCTGGCCAGGATGAAGACCCAACAAGCAGCAAGCTCATGGGCTCCAAACAAAAAGGTGAAGACACTGGCAGGAAGCCAAGACCAGGCCAATTATGAGGCCGCAAACACAAAAGAGAAGACACCAGAAGCCCATAGCGAAGATTCAGATATGAAGCCAATAACAAAAGACCATGTCAGACCACAACCTCCCCACTTGGGGAAGCAATGTGGGAGAATGCTCTCCAAGAATGACACAGCCTAGCACTGACTAATAGTTTCCCTTATTAAATGTGTGACTGAATATCTAAACCAAAGCCTCTTGGGATGCAAGAGAGCAGCACTACAAAGTCCCTGGGGGCAGTCTGGAAAGAAACCGAAGATTCATTCAATGAATCTTGCCTGGGACCTACCTAGTGGGAGGAGAAAAGCGATCAGCAGAGCCCTTCTGCAAATTCTCTCCTCAAAACTCAAACTGAGGAGCTTTCATCAGAATGTGGCAAAAAGAAAACTAAAAGTTGGGGATTTTTATGGATGAAATGTTCATTTTTATTTATGAAAGCAGGCACCAGAGTCTTTGGCCCTTGCTACCAATTCAGCCCTAATATGGGCAGAGCATATGGAGGACATTTAAATTGCACAATGAAGGGAAAAGTCATGGAGCAATAGAAGAACAAAGATGAGTCATTGAGGGAAAGAGAAAATGATGTGAATGTGTCCCCAAGAGCTACTGAACACAGCAGACAGGTGATGAACAGTATACCTACGCAGAGGCCAAAGGGAGCAGACAGGGGTCGGTAGGAAAAGAATGGGTACGAGAGTCCTTGGCAGGTAGAAGTGACAGAGCTTGAGAGTTGAGTGGGCTAGAGGGGAGGGGAGGAGTAACCCAGAACCTGCCCCTGCTGCTGCTCCAGCAGCTGGAGGTTCTGCCTTCCTGGCCATGCTCCTCAGACACACACCAGCAGGTGTTGGTACTCAGAGACGGGACATCATCTAGGGCATGCTGAATTTGTTATTCCCACAAGAGCTCCACAAGAAACCTGGAGAAACAGCAAGCTGTCTGAATCTGGAGATGCAAAGCGAGATCTGCTCAGGGATGCAAATTAGAATGTTGTCAGCATAATCAACATGCCTGATTAGTGAAAAAACTGAGGGGGGTGCATAGTTCTTTGTCTTAGTGTCACTGTGTACAATGGCCATTATTTTCAAATTTCACTATATATTCATATGAGCTATGAATCAAGAATATTGGTTCCCAGGCTGGCAAGATTACTGAGCCAGCTAAGGTGCTATCCACCAAGCCGGACACAGAGTTGGATGCCCCAAACCACATGGTGTGAGGAGAGAGATGCCTCTTGAAAATTGTCCCCTGACCACCACATTGCACCATGACTCAAACACCCCCACCCTCACACACATTCACAAAATAAATAAATATAATTTTAAAAGTTTAAGAAATTTTAGCCTTTAATCCCAGCACTCGGGAGGCAGGGGCAGGCGGATCTCTGTGAGTTCGAGACCAGCCTGGTCTACAGAGCTAGTTCCAGGCAGGACAGGCTCCAAAGCCACAG
>NC_022012.1:56825056-56845120 GCF_000317375.1 Microtus ochrogaster
AAATTTTATCCATGATTTAGTCCATGACAATTTAAAAAGAAATCGGTTTTTACCAATTTGAAAAGTGAGAGTTTTTGAGTGATGTACTTTAAAATTAAACTATAGAATATGTTTCACTTTAACTTTACATGAATTGTCTTTTGATGCCTCCAATTGAATTGTTTTATTTCTCTACTTATTCTTATTATAACTTTGTATTTTTGTTTTTTGATGTTTTCTTTGGTAGCTTAATTTAGTTTTAATTATTTCTTATTGGATTCAATTTATTTGTAGGATTGTGTTACTCATCCTCAGACATGAATACTCTATTATTTTTGTAATATATTTGTAAATGAATTCTGATATTTTTTTTAGTACATTTGAAAAATAATATGAAGTAACCTTGATTCATGGGGTTGGGGCCAAAGTCACAGCTACACGGAGTAACCTATGACAGAAGCCCAGCCACGTGCTGTGTGCTGACACTGTCTTGAAAGACCTTAGGGACAGGAGGGTCAAAATGATTGCACATATACATCAAGCCATTTAAAATTCAGGGAGAATTTGACAATGGGAGCATATAGGAGTTGAGAGGAAGGAAGTATTCCTCTAGGTTGTGTCTAGAAAAAATTCTGAGAGAAAAGAATGTCAATCCTCAGATGTAAGATTTTCATTTAATGGAAAATAGCTCTACAGCTATCAAAATAATTCTAGTTATCAAAAAGTTATATTTTATATGACCACTCAAATTGATTTGTGCTCTGTGGCTGTGTTGTGAGATTGCATGTATCAGGCTTTTAAACTTTTTTTTATTCTGGTTCCCAAGTGTTTTAAGTATTAATTTTTAAATATTTTTTTTAAAAACTAACATCATAAAAATGTCTTTCCAGGTAATATATGTATGTAAAGCTGTGACTTAAACTGAGGGGAAATGTAAACCAGTTTTCCCACAATAAGGTATTAATTCAGTTTCCTTCAGGTTTCTTTAAACTCACAAGACAGATTTCCTGAGAACCCACAACACAGTGACTCTCACCTGCATCCATAGGAGTTATTCTGAATCAATATTGCTCTTCTTCACTGAAACAAAATGACTGCCAGGCGGTGGTGGCACAAGCCTTTAAGCCCAGCACTCGGGAGGCAGAGGCAGGAGGATTTCTATGAGTTCGAGGCCAGCCTGGTCTCTAAGTCTACAAGAGCTAGTTCCAGGACAGGCTTCAAAGTTACAGAGAAACCCTGTCTTGAAAAGCAAACAAAACAAAACAAAAAACCCCAAATGACCATACTTTCTAACTCTCATCCCCCCATCTACCTCTAATTCTACTCAAGTATTCTGCAATAAAGGCCAAATTGAGGCACAATTTAGTCCTGGAGTTTGGTGGGGGAAGGGAAAGAAGCCACAAAAAGGAAATTATGGTGCAATTTTAAGAGGACTATTTATAGCTAAGAGTATTAATTTTTTTTCCAGCTGGCATGGTATTTAAAATGAGTCTGAAATAGATCAAGGCTACTGAGTTTATAGTGGGTGATTATTTGTTCGGCTATTACAAATGTGCAAGAGAGGTAGGTTAAACTAGACACACAATTCGGGATTCTGACAAGTCTGGGTTCAAATCCCAAACCCACTACATGTTCTGGAAATGTTGCCTACACATTTTCTAATGATATTCTCAGCTATAAGACAGAAATAACAGCACTGCCTGTCTCTACTAAGAAATGTTGGCACCTTGAAAACAATCTGAATTCTGCCTAGCAGAGAGCGGGCACTAATCGCTAGCCACTAAGATCCTCTGTCCCTTTGAAGTGATAGCTGCAGGTATGTTGTTTTTGGAGCTTTCTCCCTTAAACAGCTTTCCTTCCTCCCTTCTCTGTCCTAATCCCTTATATTACCTTTCATTTTCACAGCCATTGTTTTTCCCCATAACTATTAGGCTTTTGTGTTTGTATTTTAATTTTTTTGAGACTTTCAAATGTCAGTACTCTGGATTCGTTCATTTTCACCCCCTCCGACTCTACAACTCCTCCTGTGACCCTATTACTTCCCCCTCTCAAATTCATAACCCCTTCTTTATAATTATCATTGTTATACACACACACCATCACCGCCACCACCACCACCACCACCAACAGCCACCTAAATAACTGAGTCTAAATCGTGCTGTGTGTATGGACCATTTGGTTCATTTTGGCTCATTCGAGTGACCATTTTGGCATTAGGAAACCTAATGAAAACTGATTCTTCCCCTCCCTTAGCAGCCACTGACCTTCTTGTTAAATCCCTTGCCTCTACTTGGTATGTAGACTGTTGTTGTGTAGGTCTTGGGCAAGGAACTCTTGAGTTCATGTGTGCATCATCCCTGTCAGGTCTAGAAGACACGATCTTGCAGTATTACTTCTCAGCTTCTGACTCTTACAATCCTCCCTCTGTCTACTTATTCTTCGAGTCTCTCCAGCCTTTCTTTATTCCCTAACACAGGGACTTCACAAAGGCTTTCACCAGCTGCCAGACGGACACATGGACCTAGTGCCCATTTGTCTGTAGTCCCCCGAGCCAGCTTTGACTTTATTCTGTCCCGGAATAGAAGGCGGGTCCTTATCCTTGCTCTCATAAATACCTATCTCTACTATTAATATAAGGGGATGGATTTCCCTTCAGTTTCCTTTCATGAGATTTCCTTTGATGCATAGCAATTATTAGGTACCAGAATGTACAAGCTTCTAGAGAGTAGTGTCTCTCGCCGGCATCCATATAAGTTTGCCACACTGCAGGTCTGTAAATGATGATGATGAGTAAATAAACAGGTGACTCATGCCAGTTTCTGTAAAGACACTGGATAGTCTCCTCCCACTACTCAGGAATTAGCTGACCCTGGAAAGCACGGCAGAAATCTGTAGCATCAACGAATTTTACCTGCTTTTAATTAGTGGAAAAATGAATCCTGCAGTTTGAATTTATTGCAGTTTTTTGCTCGTGAATGAAGAAACTAAACCCTAGGAAAGGTTCAGTTAGTCCAGATCTCCTACTATATTAAAGAACAATGGGGAATACAGCGTAGGTCCTGGTTCATAGGCTGTGCTTATTCATGTGCAAAAAGATTATCTATCTAAGGCTTACACATCCTGTTGAAAGCAGAGCAGTGACTAGCAGGTAGGGACAATATGATAAATAAGAATGCACTGGTTTTCATATTCTTTATTTTTAATGAAAGCTTTGTTTGGTGATAATAACCTCCCCTATGAATACTTTAATGACCAACATTGTTAAAGTCATATGTAGCATTTATAAATAAGTATCGTGGTAGCTTCAGTAGCCTGCATTTTAGAATCTAAGAACCTGCTGGTTTTTCTGTTCCCAAATCTTTTCCCTTTGGGAGAAGGGCAGTTGGCTTTACCATCTACTAGGTTTCATTACGGACATTTCATAGACAATGTCCAGCCTGCCCCAAATGGCCTCGTGCACACTGCTGAAGATCTGTATCCAGAGTAGAGAAGGGCTGACAGAGAAAATAATCAAAGCAAATCCATCTCAGGGAGGCTTGCCGAAGACGCTGTCAACAGATTCCTCCTGCCTTCCTCTCTAAAATGGCATAAGATCCATCCTTCCTGGCTTCACTCTTCTTCGGCTTTCTCTTTGATTCCTGAGCTCGTCTATATCCTCCCAAATGATTTCTGTTTTAGTTAGAGTTTTTCGTGGCTTGCAATCAAACTCTAGCAGTCATCAGACCTGCAAGTTTCATTTCAGTTCGTTTTTGTGGGTTTAAGCCTTCGTTGGGTTCTGCAAGGAACAGCACAAGGAAGAAAGGTAGAAGGCTGTTGTTTGTGTGGACACTGTGTCCTAAGTCTACAACTCTACAAAAAAAATAGACTTTGTGTTATAATGTATACCAAAAACAAAACAAGGACAACCTTAAGCTTCCTTTTATTATGGGAATCTATTTGTCTTAAGATGGTTTGGAATTTAAATTATTCAAGTGAGGTTTTTTTGTATGTTTACAGACGATATAACTGTTTTGAGAAAACAAATCCAACATTACCAGGTCTGTATTTGTAAATTTAGTTGGTTTGTGAATTGCTCTCATATTTATTTCCCTTAAAATTTATCAAGGAATTAACTTGTTTATTTATGTAGGTAATAGTAAACCAAATAAAGAAGACCTAATTAATAAGAGAGAGCAGTATGCAATTATATTTTAATTTATTCACATTAAGCCATAGATATATTCTGTTTCATGAATACATGGACGGATCCCGTGTAAATCAGATGATAATGATTTTACTTAAAATTGTAGCTGTTCTTTAATTTTAAGCTGCCCTTATCAGGTTAAATGAGAAAATTCATGAACAGTAGTCATTTAAAAGAATGTATGAAACATCTTTAAGAATTAACCCATCATAATACCATATTTATATTCTTTTTGAAAACATAGACCTTTTTGAAAGAATCTAAAACAAAGGTTCTCATTAGATATTCATCTTCTTACTCTTTCATTTTTTCTATAAATTTTAAGGAGCACAAACTATTCAATCCTTTCTTAGGCAAATGCATATTCTGCAGGCGGGTTGTCAAACAGTGGAGATAATTCTGTTGTAAAATTTAGAATGATAGCAAAAGATTACCTTTTTTAAAGGGCTATTTTGAAAGCCTTTACAGGACCTTTAATAAGCATATGACTTTAAACAACCAACGTTCAAATACTTAATATATCTGCTTTCTTCTTTGTTGGGATTCTTTTGAATGAAAATGTATCCCAGCACAGAGAGAGGAAGCAGGCAGGAAATCCCACCTCTCGCTGAGGTGCTCTTTGCAAAGAGTCAGTTTTCTTTCCAGGGTGTGATCTCTGGTAAGTCACATGCTCCAGGGACTGGCTTCACACTCAAGAGCATTTTGGCAACAACACAAATTAAACTCAATGGACTTTAAACACAAAAAGAAAACACAAATTCTGGGTAAAGAGATGCAGTGGATGGGGAGGGGTGAGTATGATCAAAATGCATTGTGCAGCTGGGCGTTGGTGGCGCACGCCTTTAATCCCAGCAGTCTGGAGGCAGAAACAGGTGGATCTCTGTGAATCTGAGGCCAGCCTGGTCTACAAGAGCTAGTTCCAGGACAGGCCCCAAAGCTACAAAGAAATCCTGTCTCGAAAAAACAAAAACAAAAAAGTTGGCAAAACTTTTAAGAGGAAACTTGATTTTCTTCCATTCTAGGCTTCTTGAATTGTAAAAGTTATATACATACATGTATGTATATGTATGTATGTATGTGCATGTTTTTATTATATGTATACTGTGCACATATGTTCTATGTGTATGCCTATATATGTGTGCATTGTGTTCTATGTGTATATATGCATGTGTGTATATACATACATATATATATGTATTTTCTATGTGTATTGTTATGTTCAGATTGTGGGGTCCCCCCAAAACCACCATGAAGTCTGTACTCGCATGTAAAAGCAAAGAACCTTTATTCGAGCTTGAGCTTGGACCCTCTGTCCATCTGACATATCAGTGAGGTCAGAGAGCCATGAGTCCAGTTGGGGTGGGGTTTTTAATTATAACATAGGTTGGGGTGAGAGGATTTCTAAGGTTCAGGACCCCTGATTGACTGACATTTGTCTGGGGGTGTCCTGGTGAAAGGAACCTTGTGTGTTCTGAGATAAGGGACATCAGGTGAACCTATCTATAATGGTTGGAATGTTAGGTATTTCCCCTTGGATGGTCTTTTCCTGGGTGGCGCCTGGGTGGTCACTACTGAGCCTGTCATGGCTGGGCCCTGTATGCATGCATTCGTTTGTGTATGTATGTGCAAGTGTGTGAGCACATGTATGTTCTATGTAGATATGTGTTCTATGTGCATGCATACATACATGTGCATTGTGTTCTATGTGTGTGTATACGTGTGTACATGTGTATTCTTTTAGTCATGTCTAGTGTTCCTCAAAAAACAAACAAAAATAATTTTCTATTGTGTTAATATACCTTTAAATGTAAAGAACACATTGACACTTGGCAAAATACCTAAAAAACTAGTCATTTATAGTCATCTTATGTGGCGAGAGAAGTTGGGAGAAACAATGACAAAGAGGGAGGACAATGAAAGGGGATTTTGACATTTTTAATTCAATGCACTCATATTGTTTGAGTTCTATAATGAGCTTATGATTAGTTTTATAATCATAAATTGCTGGGGTTTAAATCTGTGGAAGTGAACATGCTAGTCAGCTACTCTATCTCTGGCCTATTTCTATGCTATTTTTATTTTTTGTTTGCTTGTGTCTTGCACTATGCTAGGGATCAAACCCAGAGCCTTACACATTCTAGGCAAGAACTTGGCCACTGAGAATCATCCCTAACAGAAAAATCTTGTATTTCTTGATTGTCTAAATATTTTTTTGTCTGTACTGAAGCATAAATCTTTGAAATGCAAAAGCAAGAAATTTGTTCTTCACAGTCTGCTGTCTCAATCCCTTTACCAATGCAATGGCCAAAATATAAGGGTTCGGCATTATGCGTATCAGGGAAGTGGCCAGCGGAATGCTATCTCAACAGTCAGTCTCCAGTCCATAACCAGAGGGCAACATCTGTTCTCCACGACTTCTAAGAGGTTGCTGAGCTGCACTGCTCACGTTCCTGCCCTGTGACTAAAAGTTCTACTCCTCCAGGGCCTAGGAATTTTCTGTAGTGGAAGGCAGCTGTCCTTCTGGGCCTGGTCCCTTAGCTAAGATTTCTAACAGTGCTCCCGCTTGTGACTCTTTTTACCTGAGACATTTCTAGGTGACCCTGGGTATACTAATATAGAAAAGAGAGGTACTAATCAAACCTTTACTGATAATAAATTTAAAAAAAATATTTTAAATTCAGGACGCATACAGTTTTACCATTTACTAAAGATAAAAGCAAATTTGCATACTAATGAGACAGATGTGCCTTTTATCTTCACACAAAGAAATAAATTTCAGCTGAACGTTTGATGGTTCAGGACATTGAACATCTTCAACATTTTCTAGGGTTAGAGGATGTTTTGATATTATAAACATCAGTGCTGAGAACATTACGCCACAGGAATACCTATAGAATGGCACAAGTCTTTCAGGCTTATTTCAGAAATTTCCAAATTTTTGGAAATTTATTACTAATCTCATGCCAAATGCACTTAATCATTTCTAAAGCGAAACGAATCAGCAACTCACAGAAAAAAATTTCAAGTCAGACCTTCAAACATAATCTAACTCAAAAGTATCCTATTTGATGGATGCTAGGCAAATCTTAAACGTCTCTTTCAACAACCCACCCACTGTTTCTGTAAGAGCATAAAACTTTTAAGAGGCATAGTGAAGGCGTCCTAATCCACAACAAGCAAATATCTCACATCTGCATCGGCGTGCTTCAGGTGGCATTCATTGAGCTGGGTGCTGTGAGCCTGGGCATCACACATGCATATGCACAGACTGTGTGCTCAGACCTGCAGTGATGCGGCGAGATGAAACGCTGGTGCTGGCACTCTCAGAACCCCCAAGAGCCCTGTGTGCTTGACTTTGAATTGAATTTTTATTCTTACGTACTCAGAAATCTTGCACTATTGTCAATTTTTGGAGATCACCACATTTTGTGACATGATTTATTGTGATTCTTTCTGCAGGACTATGAGAGATTTTTGTCTTCACTGTCTTTTTCTTTCACCAACATCCCCGCTGACTTGCCTGGTTCTAAAATTAACAGAAATTATCGATATTTGTGTATAATAATAATGATATGGTATCACAACCCACATTTTAGGAAGCTGGATTTTAGTCATCTCACATCTAGAGGAAAGGCTGACTCCTTGCTCTAATACAAACACAGGTGCTGTATCAAGTCTTATGACTCTATCCCAGACCATCTTCTTGATTCTAGAATAATCTCCAGTGGATTTTTTTGTACATAAACTTTTGCCAAGTGTTATACCCTGGAGGCATTTCCTATAATAGTTACCCTTAGACTCTGTCTATAACTTCACACACACACACACACACACACACACACACACACACACAAACACACACACACAGAGACATAGACAGAGAGATCCACTAATCTTCCGAATCCAGGGATCCAGAAGTCTTAAAACAGTGGGATAATTTTAGGTTGTTCAGAGGTTTTCTTTAAGAAGTCACATGTGAAAAAAAATGTCAATTATTTCTGTTAATTTTAGAACTAGGCAAGTCAGTGGGGATGTTGGTGGGAGGAAAAGACAGTGATGACAAAACCTCTCATACTCCTGGAAAAGAATCACAAATAAGAAAGGTATTTGTACTGCTTAATTTTTGTCAACTTGACACAAATTAGGGTTACATGGGAAGGGGGAACAGCAACTGAAGAGCTGTCTCCATCAGACTGGCCTGTAGGCTTGTCTGTGGGGCCTTTCCTTGATCAATGGGGGTCCTTTGTTGACTAAGAAAGCAGGCTGAGCCATTCATGAGGAGCAAGCCAGTAAACAGCATCCTTCCACAGTCTCTGTTTCAGCTTCCACCTTGAGTATTCCACTCTGACTTCCTATGGTGACAGACGGAGATATGAATACATGAGCCAGATAAACCATCTCTTCCCTGAAGTCCACAAGTGATGGTCGGGAACTTCATTACAGCAGCAGAAAAGCACACCTGGACATGGTAGGAATCATATTTAAATAATGTTTAAGCAGAAGTTATCAAATTTGCAGAATTTGCCAAGACAGCACCATGAGGAACAGAGCTGATGTCTGCTGTGCTGTGAAATCCAGGATTCTAAGATGTTCAGTACCAATTGCTTTTCAGTGCAAAGTTGAAAGATAAAATCAAGCAGGCAAAGAGGCAAAGGTGAGGACATCACTCATTGCCCTCTTCAGTGCCGAAGGATCATAATGATGCTTTGATTAAGGGTTCGAGGATCCTAGAAGTCAGTAGTCACAGAGTGGCCCGTGCAGGATGATCCCCTGGGAGCTCTCCTGGTTTCACTTAGAACACACAATTGTATTTCTAGCATCCATTTCATCTTTGTTCTGAAGTTCAACAATCACTCCATCATGCTTCCCTGGTCCTTGTGCTGACCCTGACTCTTCCACCTATATTTTAGTTAACTTTGCTCTTGGGAGAGATTCTATTTAGTTAAGGCAGTGTCTAAAGTAGATCGATTGATTTGCTTTTGTCTGCCCTCAAACTTGTACTACACTTAACCTGTGTTCGTGGTCGTGCAGAAGGCTTCCTCTCCTTGCTGAGTAACCACGAAGCAGAGGTGGACAGTGTCCGGCTAATGCAGACTAATAACCCTCTTGAGCATTGCTTCCTTATGTGTGAATTATGCTCCCAAGAAAACATCTGTCATTTCTTTCCTCGGGTGTGTGTGCACTACTGAGTTAGAAACCAGAGCTAAGGTGCCTCCCCTTGACATGTTATGTATAGATTTTGCCTTCTTATGAGCATAATAGAATGGTTTTATTCAGAGTATAGACTGTAAGACAAAGTAATAGCAGCTCCTTTTTATAAGTATTTCCTGTGCTTAGGCCATGCAAGTGTTTTATGTGTGTCTAAACCCGTCAGACTTCATACCCTACATGGGGAGTAGTAAAGGTGCTCTGTAGCTACAAAAACCCAGGCTCAGAGAGATTTAAAGAGTATTTTTAAATCTCACTGCTGGATGTTATAGGGAAGTTCCAATCATGCTTAGCACTTGGTCAAAACTCATGGCGTTTTTACTTCATATCTTATCTGACTTCAAACACTGTCTCTGCGCCCTCGACTTTCCCTGACTCTGTAACCCAGTTCCATTGTGTTTCCTTGCGGACCTCAACTTTCCTTCCCACCCACAACCCTGTCCATTCTTACAGCTTCCTCTCAAGACTCCGGACTGAATTTCACTCCTCAGAGGAGGAGCTGCTAAAACCCACAGGAAGGACCCGGCACCTCGGCCTTCCTTTCTGGCCTTTTTTCCATTCAGTTTCTTTCTCAGCATGTGTTCAATCTCTCAGGGTTTCCCCAGGCAGGCCCCGGGCTAAATATAGTCCACCATATGTGGTAGCACCTAGTGGGGTTTGCTGGGCCATGAGAACCTGAGCAAGAACAGTGAGTGGGGAAGACAGACGGAGATACTAGGAAAGCTAACAAGTGGCCACCCTATACCCCTCTGCTGCACGGATGCTGGGCTTGCCCAGGATTAGTTCTCAGAACTCTTAAATACATCGACTCCAAAGGATTGGGTACACTTCCTACTCAGACAAAATACACTGTTCCCAGGGCCTCAAATGGCATAATGGTTGAGGAAGAAATGTTATTTCAGTTGTTATCCAGGAAGGAGACACTAAAAGTTACTGAGCTGCTCAATAATTTATATCACATTTATCCATTTATGCAATAGTCTACTTCATGATGAATGTCTACTATAGTGGTCCACTTTATTTTGTCATTAAAATGTTTGGAAATATGCAGGAGGTGGTGGTGCATGCCTTTAATCCCAGCACTTGGGAGGCAGAGGCAGGCAGATCTTTGTGAGTCTGAGGCCAGCCTGGTCTACAGAGTGAGTTCCAGGACTGGCTCCACAGTTACTGAGAAACCCTGTCTTTAAAAAAAAAAAAGTTTGGAAAGATAATTAAGCTCATTGCAATTTATTGAAGAAAAATTTTCTCTTACACATATTTTGGGCACCACGACAAAAAAAAAGAGTACATAAATATATATCCATACTCCATCCAGACGACTATTATTATGTAATAACTTTTCCCCCACAATAAAAAGAGCTAGACCATCTTCCTAATTGTGGTGATAATACCTGCAATTCTTAAAAAATAGCTCAAAGTAAAGTGCTTGTTAAGCATGTGAAACATGCATGTGAAGCCCTAAATTGAGTCTCCAGTACCACACAGACCCAGCATGGGAGCAGAGCCCACAATCCTAACACTCATTCCCCGGCCCCCAAAGGTAGAGGCCTGAGAGTCAGCCTGCAGTTAAGACTGTACTCTGTGAGTTTTAGATCAGCCTTGCATATGTGAGACTCGTCTGTGGAAGGACAAGAGTAGGACTCATACAAATCCCTCCACACTGAGGAAATCAAATTGTGACAATTCTCTTGTGCAGCCATTCCTCTGCTTAAGCCAATCAACCCATTCCTTCCTAGCCCCAGAGCTCACAGTGTGGCCAGTCAAGGCCATTGAGAGTGTGAAAAAAAACTTGTAGTACCTTACCTCAGTCTATCCCCAATATGATATACATACATATAATTTATAAAAGCTTATATCTAGTCATATAAATTTTACTTTTTTGAAGTTTTACTATCCCACAACTGTTCAAGTCCTAAAGAAACACACAGAGACTTATATTAATTATAAACTGTTTGCTATGGCAGGGCAGAATATGGCAAGGCAGGAAATTCAAGCAGAGACAGAGGAAGAAAGAAAGAGGAGTCAGGTAGACCCATGCAGCTTCCAAAGGAGAAAGACGCTAGAACCTTACTGGTAAGCTGCAGCCTCATGGTGATGCATAGGTTAATAGAAATGGTTTAATTTAAGATGCAAGAGCTAGTTAGGAATATGCCTGAACCATTGGCCAAACAGTGTTATAATTAATATAGTTTCTGTGTGATTATTTGGGGCTGGGTGGCTGGGAAATGAATATGCAGTCTCCATTTACATATGTTTTAGCTTTAAAAAGCAATACATTATTTTGTAAAGGATAGAAAGTAATAATTCAATTAGTTTTTCAAATAGATAATTAATTGTGCTACTTATGAAGGTGTGGATAAAGTGCTTATTCCTGAGCTGTTCTCTCCGCCACATGAAATACGACCGCCAATCTACAGCAAGTTCCCCTGCCTCCTGCACTCTTGTCCAGGTTCCTAATCAATCAGTCTATCCTTGAGGTAAGAACCAACCATTAGTTATGCTGCCTTCGTGCTATATTTTGACATTCTGACTCTCATTATTTTTTATGTTCATATACTTCTTAGCTTCTTTTGGACATTGGCTGTTCCATGCAAAATGTAGGATAATCCACTTTTCTACCATAGAGATTTTATTTAAAAGTCATTAAATATATATAACAATTTGGGCAGATTGTTGTACTTGTATAATAAGCCTTTGCATGTAGGAAATGGGAATTTTTTTCTGTACTTTTAGCCCTGTGTATCCCTCCAATAAGCTCTTAAGACTCTCTTCCCTTGGGTCCTGTACTTCTTCTATTAAATTTATTCATTTATTATTTTACTTTATAATATTGCTTGTACTTTATTTTGTATTGTTTATAAATGGGTTGCATTTCTACTCATATCTGGTTATCTCTAGTACGGAGCCCAATGTTCCATTTTAGATAAGCATCCCATACATTTAAATAAACATCACATCACATACTCGGGCATTTTATCAAGTGCCCAAAGTAGAGCTTTTAAGTGGAGTCTGCAGCCGTGTTTGTTCTTGGTTTTGCATAAGTGATTTTTATCATGTTTAGGTGGTTTCTTTCTATTCACATTATTTATAGAGTTATAATAAGAATTTGTTTAATTCAACCGAAGGCCTTTTAGTATGCCCTGTGATGGTTTAAGTGACAAAAGTATGTTATTGGAAGAACTCTGATAGGAACTATATTTATATCTTGGTGATGAAGGTCATTACTGATACCCTGTTGGATTATGTTTTCTAATTGTTTATTAGGAGTTTTACATTCTATATTGATGAGTGAAATCGAACTATTGCTTTCTTTCCCCCATTGACACTTGAGTGTCAACATTTTGATGACTATGTAACATATTAGTAAATCGGCCATCATTTGCATAACTTCAGATAGTCTAAATAACATCGGATTTATTTTCAGTAATTTTGCATATAGTAGAGACATTTATATTATTTATACAATAGAAGATATAGTCAGATTTTGATTGCAACTTACAATACATATTCTCTAGATATATTATAGCCAGTGTAGAAACAAAAATAGATATGTGAGAAGAGGTAAACAAAAATAAAGAGCAAATTAATTTCCCATCTTCTACCTAGAAATGATGGCATATACTTCCACCCATTCTGCTTAGGAAACTTCCTTCTTGTGTCTCCCATTTGTCATTACTGGCTTTTCATTTTCAAAGGCATCTTGGTCAAAGTGCCTGTGAGATTCCTCATTCACCCACATCAGTATATTCGTCTTCTTTATCTCCTCCTGCACTGACACGGCTCTTTCTTGATGATGCATTCTCTAAAACACTTAGAAGAGGAGTCTGTTCAATTTCTCATGCCCTCAGTCTTAGCTACAAGTTGTGGGAGTGGCTACCTAGTTTTGGAGGCTCATGCCATGGTTGTAACACCTTTTTCCCAGCCTACTGGGCATCAGTGCACTGACTAAGGAGGCCACACTGGCTCACAGTCTTCTCTTTGCCTGACTCCAGCATCTTGAGAATATGCAGTACCAACACACTGCCCATTCCAAGTCCTTGCTTTACAGAGCCTTTCTGAATGTGTGGCACCTCAAGAGCCACATCAGCATCCACCCCATCATGACCGCCACTTGTGAACTTTATGCTGAGTACTAGTCTAAGAACTTTACGAGTTTGAATTCATTTGGACATCCATCACCAAACCCTTTGATGTTGGTTACATTTTCCTATGACAAGCCTGAGGTCCGGGGGGCAGGGGGGCAGCGGGGAGACGGGGGAACCATCACTAGGCTAATGCATCACAACGAGCAAGGAGCAGAACTGCTGATGAAATGAAGACAGTGTGTCTCAGGCACTCCATTACATTACAGCCTGTATACAAACAGCCTCCTGTGTTTGCCCATTCCTGCACCCATGGACGTGCCCTGTAATCTCATCAAAACATCCAGCATCTTACGGAGTAGTTGGCTTACAGGTTTCCCCTGCTGGTTCCACAGCCCTCTGTTTGGAATACCAGTCACTTCAACTAAGCTTTTCCAAACTTGCTTAATAATCTAGAGACTACATCTTCACACAGTAACTTTCCAACCCCAACTATGTACACAGGGATTTTTTTTCCATGTCCCTTTTAGGATCATAGTCACTGCTACAGAAAATGACAAAACCGCGGGGACCTTCTACTGCATACACATGAGCTAGAGGCCCAGTGGGCAGCACCAATGCCCTGACCCCAGGCTCCTATCTAACTTACTCATCTCCTTTCTTTTTAGTAATAGGTTCCTCAACAACTACTGTATACTTTTGCTTCCTTCAATTTTCTTTTACCTTCTCATCAGAAGACTTATTTTCTGAAAACACAACAATATAGTAGCTGCCATAAATTACTTCAATCGCCTCTTTTTCTTCCTCTAAATTTTTCTGCATTTTTGTCCCTCCCTAACCTTTTCTACATGGTTCAAAGGAAAAGCGATCCTTTTTCTCTAAGAATTTTTTAAACTAATGACCTTGATTTTAACTTTCAGCACTTTTGAATTATGGCCCATAAGATATCAAATTTTAAGTCTGTATTTTGTTAAAAATCAAGTATACTGTGCTGCTATAATACACACACACACACATAAATACACAATGGCTTAATATCAAATGTTTTGTGCATGTATGGAGCATATGTATGTATGTTCAGGCACACAGGCCAGAGGGCTATTCATTAGGAACCATCCACTTTATTCTTGTGACCTGAGGCTAACTAATTGGGCAGATTGGCCAGCAAGTTCAAGGGGTCTACCTGTCTCTGCTTCTCCATGCCCGGCTTCTTGCACTGGGTGCTAAGGCTTGAACTCAGGTCCTCGTGTTTACCGACTAAACCCACTATCTCCCCAGCCCTCCAAGCAAAGTCAAGCTATTACCCCATGCACACACAAACATCAACTTCACCACGGACACAGCTAGCTCTGCAGCTTGGCTGTATCAGCTTATGTCCTCACTATTGTGATAAATTGTCTTACAAAAGTAAATCAAGGAAGCAAGGGCTTATTTCATCTTACAGTCTGATGACGCTATGATGTGGAAGGATTGGCCGCTGGAGTGTAAGGCTTCTTCAGTCAGGAAGCAAATGGATGAGTGTTGTCCTCAGCCTGAGCTATTTTCTTCCCCCATTTTATTCAGTCTGAGACCCCATCTGTGAGATGCCACCATGCACATTTGGGGTGACGCTTTCCTCCTCTGTAAAACTGAAAACATCCTGACTGATATGCTCAGAGATGTCTTCGGGATGATTCTCAACCCACTGACCTTTGCAGCCAAGATTTACTGCCAGAGGAACGTCTTTGTTGTGGTGACTCACGGACTCAGCCAGTTGTGATCCTGCGGCTGCCTCATCAGCATGACCCCACCCAACCACAGGGAAATTGTGGAAGAGCGCTTCTCTGCCTCGGGCCGCAAGTAACACACAAACATCTGCTCACAATTTATTAGTTCAAACTACTCATGTGACCCGGCCTAGCAGCAAAGTAGCTAGAAGTGGACTTTTCCTTGTCCTTGGAAAGGAACAAGGTGTGGTAGACTTGAGGGTTATGTAGACCTGTCTCTTTTACCTTCTCAGTCCTTTCTTCTCAGAAGCTTTGCATAACTTTTACAGACAGACAGAGGGCTCTCAGGCCTCAGTTTGTTAATAGCTATTTTAACATACATCACAGTGTACTATAATTATTTAATAATCACTTGATTTTTTTTCCATTGGAACTATGCAGTCTTTGAAAGAACAACTTTATTGTACCCATATATTTTCACACTTCCCACAAGAGCACCTGGTACACAGGCTTCCAGTGAATGTGCATTGAACAAACGGCCGAACAAAAGCAGTAAAAGCCATGTATAATTATTTACATTTAAACTTTAATTGGTAGCAAAAGTAGCGTGAGTGAGGAATTACAAGTACCATTATTATATACTACTTATGAAACATTAAAGAAATAGTGCATGGCACAAAATACATCCCAAACAAGCTATCCAATTCAGCCAGTTAAAATATGACTCAGTTTTTATGAGATGCTGTCTTAACAGCCAGCTGGCTGTGGCATGTCACCTGTGACAGGTAAGAATGTTACCGCCTCAGCAATGGAAAAGTGCATTTTGCTTTTTGTGCCTAGGGTTTATAAATGAACACGTTTCCTCTATCTTATAATATTAACAATGAACAAGAGTTGTCATTAATAACATTAGCAAAACTAACTAAATGTTTAAGAGAAAAGATTATTCTAAGCATCCTAAGAAGTTTATAATTATTAGTCAAGTTTCTTTAAACTTTAAATAGATGACAGGCTTAGGCCGTGAACAAAGCAAAATATTAAGACATGATTTCAGCCACGGCTTGTGAGGTTTCTACAAAGTTCCTCTGTCTGATTGTGGCATTCTGTCATCTGTGCCTCGATCCTGTACAAACTGTATTATATTCCGTGTCTTCGCCTTTATCCTAAAAAATTAGCCACACTGATGAGGGGAACTTGCCAAAGACAGCAGTTTCGTTCACTCACACCACTCAGAACTTTAACAGTGAGCGCTGACCCTGCTTTTGTTAGAAAATGCTCATTAAAAACTAGGATCATTAAAAATAGAATAGATTTTGTGGGAGGACCAGGGGCAGGTGGGGATGGGGACAGGAGAGATCAGAGGTGGGATGGAGGTAGAGAGTGCTTGGAGAGACAACGGTAATGGGGGAGGGCACTGCAGGGGGTGATGTGGAAACCTACTGCAATGGAAACTTCATGAAATCTATGAGGTGGATCCTAGAGAAGACTCCTAGTAATGGACGTACGGAGCCTGAACCACCATCTTCTGTAACCAGGCAAGGCTTCCAGTAGAGGAATTAGGACAGCAACCCAGACACAAAACCTTGGACCTACAATCTGTCCTGCCTGCAAGATGCGCTAGGGTAAAGATGGCACAGACTTGTGTGAGTGACCAACCAACAACTGGTCCAACTTGAAGTCCATTCTAGGAGAGGGAGTCCACCCCTGATACTGCCTGGGAAGGCAGGAACCAGAGGCTGGCTAGCCAAGAGACCAAGGATAAACCCAAAAAAAAGGAAATGATTCCCAATGATGGTCTGCTATACTCATAAACTAGAGCCCAACTCAACAGTCCTCAGAGCCAGAAACTGAGGCAGAGCAGGGAGGCAGAGCAGGGTACCCAGCAGAAGAGGAGGAGGAAGGACTGTAAGAGCCAGATGGCTGCAGGACACCACAAGAACACAGCCCACGGAATCAACTAAGTAGGGGTTCACAGAGGCTAAAGCAACAATCAAGAAGCCTGTTTGGGCCTGATCTCAGCCCTCTGCATATGTGTTATGGTTGTGTAGCTTGGTGTTCTTGTGGTACTCATAACAATGGGATTAAGAGCCAGGTGATGGGGGTGCACACCTTTAATCCTAGCACTTGGGAGGTGGATCTCTGTGAGTTCAAGGCCAGACTGGTCTATAAGAGCTAGTTCCAGGACTGACTCTTTTGCCTTCTCTTGGGACCCTTTCCCTTCTGCTGGATTGTCTCATCCAGCCTTGATATGATGATATTTGCCTAGTCCTGTAACAAGTTTTGATATATTTGTTTATTGCTGGGAGGCCTGATCTTTTCTGAAGGGAAATGGAGGAGGAATGGATCTGGGAAAGAGAAGAAGTGTGTGTGTGGTGGGGGGGTGGCACTGGTCAGGATGTAATTTATGAAAGAATTAATTAATTAATACTAGGCTCTTTTTTCATATGAAGCTCACCACCTATCTCCAAGATGGAGATTTACTGGTAAAACAGTGGTGAGACCTTTAAGGATCCTGGCCAACACTAAGCCAACAGAAAGCAGTAGCCCATGCAGATCCCAGCTCAGATATGGCCTGGGATGAGGGATACCAAATGGAATCAGGAGGAACCAAGTAAACAGGAACAGAGAGAGCCCAAAGGCTAGAGCAAGGAGTGAAAGACCAGTTGGGGACTACCTAAAAGGCAGGGTGCCTGAGGGGAACGTATAACATCAAGTGGAGTCTAGGAAGTGAAAGAAGAGGTCAGGGGTGGGGTCAGAACAAAAACAGCACAAGAGAAGTGGGTGGGCCAAAAAAAAAAAAAAAAAAAAAAAAAGCAAAATCAGAGCCGGAGGGATTACATAAAGACCAAGAGTAGCGCTCAGAAGTGCCCAGAATCTTATCCTGTTTCTGCTTCTGTTTCTTAATCTCTCTAGTTCAGACCTTGAAAGCAAAGAAAACCAGTGTTTAAGGCTTCAACTATGACAAACATTGTCTTTCTTAAGATAAAAGAGCAAACATCTTAGCATTTTCTAATCTAGAGATGAAAACTCAACTGAGCGGCTGGATTCTTTTATTTCTTTTAACAAAGAGATTTGAAAATTCATAGAAGCCTTTCCTCTCTGCATGTTATTTCAAATTCTGTAGATAGTGCAGGGATATATCTAGCATACATGTGTATGGATATAGCTATTCCCCCGGAAGTCAATGAGCAAACACTCATCAGTTGTTCTGTATGCTTTATTCTACGTAAAGGATTAATTTGTATTTTACTTACTACTAGAGATGACTAGAAAATCTTCATCTTTTTTTGCCGTTTTGTTTTGTTAAGATTATGGAGGTCAGTGAACTGGCTTAGTGTCCCACAGTGTTTGCCAGCACGCCTAAAGACCTGAGTTCAATTCCCAGGACCCACATAGAAGAGAACTAACTACTGCAAGTTGTTCTGACTTCTACACATGTGCCATGGCTTATATGTGCGTGAACAAACAAGCATAATAAGAAAATATTTGTGCTGGCAAGATGGCTTAGAGGGTAGAAACACTGGTACCAACCCTGATGACCTGAGTTCAATCCCCAGCTCCCACATTGTAGAGGGAGACAAAGTTTTCCAGCAAGTCATCTTGTGGTCTCCACTCACTTGGCCCTGACACACATGACCTCTGACTAATGAATGCAATCTTTAAAGAGGATTATGGTAACGTAAGATAAAGAACATATAAGTCTATACAGCTAAAGGACCTATGTTGCAGTTTCTGTCACCTTGGGTGACAGTGCTAACTGACAATTTAACAGAATCTAGAGTTACCTGGGAGACAGGCCTGAGAATACCTATGGGGGATTATCTTGATTGACTTAATTAAACTGGCAAGACACACCCACTGAGGGTGGCACCATTCCCTGGCTAGACCCTGGACGACAGGAAAGAGTGAGAGCTGAGCAACAGCTTGCTTGAATCGCTCTCTGCTCACGACTGTGGGTATGATATGACAGCTGCTTCACAGTCTGCTGTCTTTGTGCCCCTGCCATGACAGACTGCACGCTTAAGTTGCGTTTGTCACGTGCTACAAGCCGCAACATTACACAGTAATTGCTCAGCCATCTTTTCACGAGCGACTCATCAGAACCGAGGGATCTGGTAAAAGCTAAACCCAAAGGCAAGGCTTTTTCGCGTTATTGCTTTGTGAATAGAGTGGCTGTCCTTTGCTGTAGATTTTTCACTGTAGCTGAAATCCCTTCCTGTTACATATTTGGGAATTAATTCCCTATTTCAGAACAGTTCCCCACTTCCAGGCCTTGTTCCTATCTCCTAGGTAAGTGCAGAGATCTGCCTTCCTACAGTTATCTTTATCAGCAGGCATTTGGTCAGTGCTTAGGTTCCAGGTGTAGAACATTCCATCTAAGATAGTCACAGATCTCCAAGGACATAGAATTACTACCTGCCCAAGCTGCTTTTCTGATCTTACCCCACAACCAGAATGGCTGATAACAGCAAAGGCCAGAACTAACAGTTTAGAGGCCAAAGTCCCTTATTTGTTTTTACCGCCAAGAGCAGTAAGTCTAACTGCAGACCTAGGCCCAAAGAAACTGCAGCGTCTGGTGTATGCGCTATCTGATCAAGAATCATCAGCTTCTCCCTGACTGTTTACATAGGTTTACCTGGTAGTCTCTATGCAGACTAGGAGAAAAGAAGCGGCATATTGATCTGTGCCCTATTCATAATTTTACTGAAAATAAACCTTCTAGCCTTTTATCTACCACCTAAAAATGTAGCATAGGACACTAACCTTCCCCTCTAGAATTCCCTGATGATTTAATTCCCTTTCTTAACTAACTTTCTCCATTAAGGAGTACACCAGACATGTACTAGTCACTTTCGTGGATGTGTGTGTGTGTGTGTGTGTGTGTGTGTGTGTGTGTGTGTGTGTG
>NC_022012.1:56845220-56845929 GCF_000317375.1 Microtus ochrogaster
TTGTTATCTGATTTTCTATAGAACAAGAATTCTGGTCCTAGCACCTCCTAGGGCTGGAGAATTGCTGTTTTTAAGGATATGTATGATTGGAACATTGGTAATGGGTAGAACCAGGGACAAGGAAGAACAAGTAGAACTAAAAACAAGGAGAACAAGTAACGGATGGAACAATGAGAATGATGGATTGAATAGAGAAGAATAAAAAAACATGGACAGACAATTGATGTTGTGAGTAGATTTTTTACCCCTCAGATTTCTAGCCCCCTTTTAGCTATCTATGGCATTTGTAACTGAACTCTGAAAGGCTAAAACTTTTAAGGCTTCCTACAGTCATGGCACTTTGGGTTTATTTTTCTTTGCAAAGTTGCAAAGAGATGCTTTATTTTAACTCTAAATGTTTTTATGTATTTATTTATTAAAAATTTCCACCTCCTCCCCTCCTCCCATTTCCCTCCCCTCCCCCCTCCCCCTCCCTCTCTAGTCCTAAGAGCAGTCAGGGTGCCCTGCCCTGTGGGAAGTCCAAGGCCCTCCCCCCTCCATCCAGGTCTAGGAAGGTGAGCATCCAAACAGACTAATCTCCCAAAAGCCAGAACATGCAGTAGAATCAAAACCCGGTGTCATTATCATTGGCTTCTCAGTCAGCCCTCATTGTCAGCCACATTCAGAGAGTCCAGTTTGATCACATGCTCGTTCAGTCCCAGTCCAGCTG
>NC_022012.1:56846029-56863366 GCF_000317375.1 Microtus ochrogaster
TATGGGAAGTCCAAGGCCCTCCCCCCTCCATCCAGGTCTAGGAAGGTGAGCATCCAAACAGACTAGGCTCCAAAAAGCCAGTACATGCAGTAGAATCAAAATCCGGTGTCATTATCATTGGCTTCTCAGTCTGCCCTCATTGTCAGCCACATTCAGAGAGTCCAGTTTGATCACATGCTCGTTCAGTCCCAGTCCAGCTGGCCTTCGTGAGCTCCCATTAGATCAGTCCCACCATCTCCGTTGGTGGACGCACCCCTCGCGGTCCTGACTTCCCTGCTCATGTTCTCCCTCCTTCTGCTCTTCATCTGGACCTTGGGAGCTCAGTCCAGTGCTCCAATGTGGGCCTTTGTCTCTATCTCCATCCATTGCCAGATGAAGGTTCTATAGTGATATGCAAGATAATTGATCAGTGTGGCCATGGGAGAAGGCCAGTTCAGGCACCCTCTCCTCTGCTGCCCAAGGACTTAGCTGGGGACATCTCCTTGGACACCTGGGAACCCCTCTAGAGCCAAGTCTCTTGCCAACCCTAAAATGGCTCCCTTAATTAAGATATCTTCTTTCCTACTCCCATATCCACCCTTTCTCCATCTCAACCATCCCATTCCCCCAAGCTCTCCCCAATCCTCTTCTTCTCCATTCTCTCTCCCCATCTCCCCTTCTCCCCACCACACCTCCACCCCCGTGCTCCCAACTCATCTATTGTTGGTGGGAATGCAAACTTGTGCAACCACTTTGGAAATCAGTGTGGCGGTTTCTCAGGAAACTGGGAGTCAACCAGGACCCAGCAATTCCACTCTTGGTAATATACCCAAGAGATGCCAGTCATATTACAAAAGCATTTGTTCAAATATGTTCATAGCAGCACTATTTGTAATAGCCAGAACCTGGAAACAACCTAGGTGCCCCTCAATAGAAGAATGGATAAAGAAGGTGTGGCACATATACACTTTAGAGTTCTTCTCAGCGGTAAAAGACAATGACATCTTGAATTTTGCAAGCAAATGGATGGAAATAGAAAACACTTCACTGAGTGAGATAACCCAGACCCAAAAAGATGAATATGGTATGTACTCAACTCATAAGTGGATTCTAGCTATAAACAAAGGACATTGAGCCTATAATTTGTGATCCTAGAGAAGCTAAATAAGAAGGTGAACCCAAAGAAAAACATATATTTATCCTCCTGGATATTGGAAGTAGACAAGATCACCGGGCAATAGTCATGGCACTTTGTCACAGCAATAAAAAAAAAGAGACCAGACAAGACAAATGATTGTAGAATCTCTCTCACTTGATTAAAGAATCTCCCCCCCCCCCGAATCTCTCTTTCCTCTCTATCTCCTCTCTCTCTTTCTAGACAAGTTTCTCTTGTGTAACAGTCTTGGCAGTCCTAGAACTCTGTAAACCAGGTTGGCCTTGAACTCACAGAGATCCACCCGTGCTGGGACTACAGGTGTGGGCCACCACCGCCCAGCACTGAATCTCGTAGTGGAAGGAACAAATCAACTCCTGGACGTTGTCCTTTGACCTCCACATGTCACCAGGCTTCAATAGTAATTACAATGTTTAAAAAGAGAGCTATGGCCCATCCTATCAGGGAAGGCACAGAGACAAACAGCAAGGCTGCTTATGTTTCCTCCAAGGTCCAAAACCAGAGCGTGGACAGGAAGTGAGGCTGGCCCTCCCCAGTAATGTACTTACTCCAGCGAGGTTCCTCGCCCTAAAGGTTTCACATCCTTTAGTTTGGTACAGGCACCCCAGGACAGCTCTGAATAAGGTCCAACATAAAATCATGAACTTGAGGATGGAGAGATGACTCAGAGGTTAAGAGCACTGCTAGGGTTCAGTTCCCAGGACCTACGTGGTAGCCTATAACTGTCTATAACTCCAGTGCCAAGGAATCAAAGGCCCTCCTCTGTTCTCTGTGGGCACCAGGCATACATGTAGTGGACATGCATGTATGCAAACAAGACATTCATACACAAAAGTACAGATAAGAATATTTTTGAAAACGTCAAACCTTACTGTAAATATTATTATTCTTTTTTACAGTCTTTTATTTAGTGAGCCTTACAAGCGTTCAGAATGTGAGCTATAGATGGCAGTGTGCTTCATCGTGTCGAAGGCTTGGGCACATTCAAGCCATACCCGGCATCTGTTTGGTAGCAGGCATGGTCTTGAGCTCAGGTTTTAATCTTTAGAATAGGACCCTATAATCATATATAATCACACATAAACACGTATGTGAGGACGGTGGCGTTCTTGGCCCTTCCTATTAGTGCTGTGACTCTAATAGGAAATCATTGCTTTAAAGACTTTAAAAAGTAAAGCTTTTTATAGTGTCCCAATGATGCTGATGCTAATGAATGGTGCAATAAGAGGTTCGTGGGCTATTGGGATGGCTCAGCAGGTGAAGACACTTGCCAAGAAAGCTTGGCTACCTTAGTTTCATCCCTGAGATCCAGGTGAAGGAGAGACTCCGCTCCACAAAACTGCCCTTTCATCGCCTGTGTACTATGGCACCTACCCCCCCCCACATGCATACGCGCACACACACACACACACACACACGCACACACACGTGCATGCACACAAACACACACACAATCTTTAAATAAAGTCATTCAAGTTCTCACTCCACAATGCAATTCCCATGTACGAGAAACTCGTACACATATTCTGGACTTGAGTTTCTTCTACACTGAAGACACCCAAAATATCTTTGGATCTAACAAAGATATTGGTGCATCATTGCACATTGTCCAGAGGCAAAAATTTCAAAATGAGAGTGCAGATGACAAACACAACCGACCACCGCCGCTACAGAGCAGAGCACAGGGCTACCAGCTAATTTTCAGACAGCAGCAAGATCTCTCTGAGAGACGCTAGGTGGTACAGCTTGGAGCGTGGAGCTTTCGTTTCCTAGTCAGGAAAGCAGGGAATGTCAACTTCTGCCTCAAGGCTGTTGTGAGAAGCAGTGTTCTGCTGGGGCTGGCACACAGTAATCGCTTGAATGTGCTACAAGTCTCTGTTATCACCCTGGGAAGGTCTGCAGAAGCCCTGAGTGCAATCACCAGACTCAACAATGTTGCTGAGATGCAGCAACTAGGAGCTACAATGTCTCTTCTGGTGTGTTAGCCTCCCTTTTAATCGGGAATAAAATTACTTAAAAGCTTTTAATTGTGCTTATATTTCTGGTTGGGAGCCTAGCCTTTAATGCTTAGCCATCCCTCCAGGCCTAATTATACGTATTTATTTATTTTGTGACCACACATGCATGCACGGATGAGTGCCAGGGCTTGCGTATGCATGAGGTCAGAGGCTCCCTCCTTTAGTTATGTGGTTCCTGGGGGATCAAACTCAGGGTGTCAGGGTGTTGACAAGTGCCTTTTCCTGCTGAGTCATCTTATTGGCCCACCTTTAAACAATTTCTCTGTGGTGAAAACCTTTAAAAAAATCTTTTAAAGAACTATAAAGACATCACCACTACCTATCCTCTTCCTACGGTGTACTAGAACACCAAAAATTATTTATCCTAAGTAAGCCTGACTTAGTCGCCGTTGGCTAGCCCTCCAACATCCCTCCCACCCCCTCCTCTACTCCCCACGCCTCTCTACTCACGTCCATAGATCCAGCTAGCTTCCATATATAAATCAGAAGATAATGATTTTTCTTTTTCTATGCCTGGATTATTTCACTTAACATTGTGACTTCAACTGTTCCATCCATATTGTTGTGGATGACAGGATTTTATCCTTGTATGGTTGCACAGTGGTCCACAGTGTACAGCTGCTCTATCTTCTTTGTCCACTCATCAGCTGGAGGGCGCCGAAATTCTCCACTCCTTAGCTATTCTGAATAGTGCTGCAGCCAGGCATGGTGCTGTATACCCTTAATCCCAGCATTCAAGAAGCAGAGGCAGGCAGAGTGCTGTGAGTTCCAGGCCAGCTAAAGCTGTATAGAGAGACCCTGTCTTAAAACTATAAATAAATAAAAAAACAAATAAATAACTGAATAGTGTTGCAATAAACATGAGAGTTCAGATATACCTTTGACAAAATTCCTTCATTTGTTCTGAGTGTATATCCAGTAGCACAACTGATATGTTAACTATAGTTTTAACTGTATTTATTCATTTATCTATCTATCTATCTATCTATCTATCTATCTATACATTTTTACTGTATTG
Source organism: Microtus ochrogaster (assembly GCF_000317375.1). Lineage (NCBI taxonomy): Eukaryota > Metazoa > Chordata > Mammalia > Rodentia > Cricetidae > Microtus > Microtus ochrogaster. The sequence goes on from NC_022012.1 coordinate 56,850,219, forward strand.
GTATTTTGCCTGCATGTATGCCTGTATGAGGGTGTCAGATTTTCTGGAGGTAGAGTTACAGGCAGTTGCAAGCTGCCATGTAGGTGCTGGGAATTGAATCCCTCCTCTGAAAGAGTAGCCAGTGAGTGCTCTTAACCACTGAGCCATCTCTCCACCCTCTAGGTATTGAGGCACCTCTATACCTTGTATATAGTAGCTGTGTTATCTTACCAACAACAGTGTGCAAGTATTTCCTTTTCTCTACATCCTTGCTAGTAACCATTTTCTTTAAGGTTTGTTCTGTTTTGTTTTACAATAGCCATTTTGAGGGAGGGCAGGACACAGGATTGTGGTGTTGATAGGTATTTCCCTTCCTGACTAGTGTTGCTTTAGGTCTGTGTGATGGTTTAAATAAGAATTTCCCCAGAGGCTCCTATATTTGAAGGCTTAGTCATTGGGGAGTGGCACTATTTGAAAAGGATTAGAATGTGTGGCCTTGTTGGAGGAAGTGTGTTACCGGGGGTGACCTTTGAGGTTTCAAAAGCCCTTGCCTGGTCCAGTGTCTCTGTCTGCCTGTGGATCAGGGTGTAGCTGTCGGCTACCATACCAGCACCTGCCTGCACGCCGCCATGCTCCTCTCCATGTTGATAATGGTCTAAACCTCTGAAACTATAAGTGAACCTCCTATTAAATGTTTTTTTTTAATAAGAGCTGTGTTGTTTAGTAAGAGCAATAGGCATACGACTAGGACAGTCTGCTCACCATTTTGAAATCTGATTTGAGGGGGCACTATTGAATTGTTGTTGTTGCTCATGTAGTCTAGATATTAGCTCTTCTCAAATGAACAGTGTGCAAATATTTTCACTTATCTAATAGGTTGATCTTCATTCTGTTCTTTTTCTCTTTTGCTGCCTAGGATTATTTTTTTAGTTCGACTTAATCCTAATTGTTTATTTTTGCTTTTGTTTTCAGTACTTTTTGAGGTTTTATCAAAATAAAAAAATACCATTTCAGTGTCCTGAAGGATTTTTCCTACGTTCTCTTCTAGCTCTTTCATAATTTGGATCATATGTTTAAGCTGCGTCTATTCTTAGCCAGTCTTTGCAGGGAGAGATAGGGGTCTAACTTCATTCTTCTTTCTGAAATCCAAATTTTTTAGTACTTTTTACTGAAGAGGCTGCTTTTTCCTCAGCATGTGTTCTTGGCATCTTCCTCAGAAATCACCTGGTTTTGGATGAGAGAGTTTTCTCCTGGGATCTATATTCTGCTCCATTGCTCCAGATGGCTGTTTTTATGCTAATACCCCGCTGCTTTTATTACTATAGTTCTACTGTATATGTGTGTATGTATATTACCGTGTATATATTTACATCTATATAGTCTATATCTATAAATACTTTATTCCAGTGCCGAGGAGTGAAGGCACAGCCTGAGCACGCTATCAATGATGTCAAGAGTTTTCATGTCAGGTTTCATGTCTCCTACTTTGTTCTTTTAGCTAAATATTGCTCTAGCTATTTGGGTATTTTGATTTGCGGGTTTTACTTGTAATTTATTCTCTATGGAATTTAGTTTTCCATATGGATTTAGATTCTTAGTTTAGGAAATGTGAAACTGTCACAGGAAATCTGACACGGCAGTTCCACTTTTCACTGCTTGAGAAGCCTCCACGAGTTTCAGTTTCTCGATTTGAGCACTGGGATGAAACACTGATTTTCCCAGCCATATGTTTGTGCACCTCAAATGAAACAACTGTCTTAAAAATGAGGTTTAAAATATATAAGATTGATCGGCTGCCTTTTAAAAATAAAAGCTTTAACATTTCTCATTGCCTGGAGAGTTTTGCTTTATAGGGTTCACATTTCTAAGTGTTTCTGCCGAGTTGTGATCAGGATTCTTGATTCTGAAGATAAGACTGGCCAGCATTTCGAGCATCAACACGTGCTTGTTGAAAAGGTCGGAATCTCTGGAGGTGGAGTATAGGATCTGCAGGGTACCAATCAGCTATTCTCCCTCTTTCAGACTTCACTGCGCGGTGAGTTACAGAGTTTGATAACCCCATCTTTCTTCCATGCACAATTTGGACCACATGAAACCTGTCCTACAAAAGAGCTGGAAAGAGAAAAGCTCACTTCCAAGTGACCCCAAAATGCATTATTATTATTATTATTATTATTATTATTATTATTATTATTATTATTAATTATTATCAACTTAAATAGAGACAATAGGCAAATGATTTGTCTGCAAGGCATTAAGAAGCAATTTGAGCTTTGTTTTTATGATCTGAACTAGGTCAACATACCCAAAACAAAAATGAGAAATAAAACTTGAAATGTGTTACTGATAAGGACATCCATATGCAAATTGAGTAATTGCTGAATAAGATGACCCACTGCTTGGGATGGTGTGGTCACAAAGGGAAAATTCAGATCATGTGGCACATGCATAGCCAGTGGCATTTCATGCCTTAGTGAGTGAGAAAGGTGAAATACTTTACTAATTCCAGCAAGCATTCAAAAGATCATACTCCTACTTGGATTATTTCTGATGATGATGGTAAGTTTTATAAAGATCACATATGAATATCCTCTTTAAAAAAAGGGAAAATGTAAGTTGTTTGTAAGGGCATAGCATTTAGAAACAACATATGTTTCCTGTAGTCAAAAATAGGTTCCTTACATCAGCCGAAGACATTCGCAGAGGGATGAGTTGGAGGAAATAGTATCATAGGCAGGCGGGAGACGTTGTCATTTCTCTTCTTTCTGTTCTTGTCTTCCTTGCCTGCCTGAATGTAGTTTTCATTTTTTGTCGACTCTAGCTGTAGAAATTTAAATGTGTTGTCTTGATACAATGTCTTCTGACGTCCTTATCTTTCCTGACGTTTTATGCTGTGTTTTGTTAAGACAGGGTTTCAGAGTCCAGATGTCTTAGATTTTGCTATGTATCCCTGATGGTACTCAAATTCATAATCCTGCCTCAGAGCCCTGAGTGCTAGATTTATAGTGTATACCTCATTAGCTATTATTATAAATGTTATTCATGTAGAGGGCTATGTCATATCATGAAATGTATGGATGTAGTCATTCATTCATGGATTGGGTAACTTTCTGTCCCCAGGCCAGGCCCTCAGTGATAGTACCTACTTTTCTTTCACAACTACAGCCTAGATTCAGGGCAGAAAACAGACCCAATGTGTCTCCATGATTAATCGTGCTCTCTGTCATCTTTTCCTTACACAAAGCAACTAGAGGATTACTATACTTCCCTGCTGAAAAACCTTCAGTGGTCCCCATGTTAGTGAACAAACTCCAGACTAGTCACTTTGATACAGCCCTGAATGATTGCTCCTCTGCTTCTCCAACCCTGTGACTTCATTCAGGGTCTCACATGTTCCTAGCTTTTCTCTCTACCAGAGCTTTGTACGTGTCTCTCTTCTGGAACACTAACATAGCTCATTCTTCAAGTTGTATCTTAATTACTTCATCCCAACAGACTTACCCTGAAACTCATACATAGCACAGCTTTCTTTACACTCTTTCTGTTCTGTTTTTACCTTGCTATAATGTACAATCCTATAATTTAGCTTATTGAATTTTTTATTTTTTTCACATGAATTCTATAAGGACAGTAACAATACGGAATATATCCCTTGTCTGAACTAGATACCCATATTTGGTTGACTGAATTATAAATGAGGAAATAATTGCAAGGTAGAATTTACATAAGCACGTGATTTTCCAGAGTTCTATATTTTAGCAAAACCTGATGAGACAGGAATGGAATTACAGTAAGGTCTTCAAGCATATGGACGTGTTCTAGCTTGCCAGGCAGGTTCCAAGGAAGATCTTCCCTGAGTCTCATGAAATGAAGAAAAAGGTAAAGATTGTGTGACCACTATCCTGCATGCCCTGAATGTTGCTGGAGGTACTTTGACCTCTGTGCAGCTTCACGTAGGCAGGTCTTATTTTATGCTTGGAGAAAATTCACATTTTTATGTGAGTGATTCAACTATTACTGTTAAGACATGGAATCAAGATCACCTTCCGATTCCCTCCTACCCATTTCTGTTAATAGCAAATTAAGACTCTTCAAACCATAGAAAGTTCTTGAACATTTGCCTACGGGCTTTCCCATATTTGTTATTTCAACCTCAGTGATCTTCAAGTATCTATAACAAGGCATCTTGTATGTTTGCTAATCCCATTGGGGTTTCTTAATCCAATTAAACTGAAATAAAGATTGATGGCCACACTTTATCTAAATGGAGAGATTTCTAAGTTCTCTGAGTTTATACTTATGCACTGTTTTCTGTTTCGTGATCATAGGGCTAAGGACTCAACCAGGCAGGAGGAGGTGTGTTTTGTTGTTATTTCTTTCATGTCGCTTTGGTCTGATTTTATTGCAGTGTTCTTTTGCTCTTTGACACTGTTGTTTTCTTTTCACTCATGAATTATGCCTGCATGTTTTAAACAAGTGCAACTGTCGAGCTGCTGAACTTCCATCAGTGATATTTTCTGTGTTAAAATCTCATGGTCATTGTCAAGGGCTGAACAATTGTCTTAGGCACAATTCTGAGTTATCCAGCCCTCCTCCAGCATTCTGATGAATGTTACAGTAGTAGAAGTGGTTGTGTGCTCACCTGCATGCCCTTAAGCTTCTCCTTTAGCAGAATATACAGATTGCACACACATAAACCACACAAGGCTTGTCTTAGATGCTGACAGTATCTTTTGTTTTGTTTGTTGTGGTTAGAAGATTTCCACAAATCACATCTTAATTCTAATTTCTAAAGGTAAGTAGATAACTGTACTTTAAAGGGAAACAGTTGAATACAGTTTAAATGAATCCGTTGAATTAACACTGGTACTTGTCTCACAGAAGGTTGAATTAGACCACTTGAAAATTTACTTTACATAATCTTTTCATGACTTCCCATCTAATTTATAAGCTAATGTAACAAACTTCCAATGTTAAATGAATTGTACGTGTGAATGTATTGTTTTATCTTTGAAGAACTTCTTATTGAAAACTGGGTTGCATTGCGGCCTATTTATAGCTCACTCTAGCTACTATTGGAAGTCCCCATAACAGATCTCTCCAAGGATTTGAGGTTTGGCATCTACCTTAGTAAGTGTTGACTCACCATGTAGCTAGTTTCCATAGGAGGGATTTGGGACTTAGTCTCTTCTCAACCCTAATAATTATGTAAGGTTAATACTGCTCTCTATATATCATACGATTAGTAGGAAAAGAAATCATTCACTTAACAAATGTTGATTGGAGGTCTGCTGAGTGCCACCTATTAAGCAAGGTGGTAGAATTGGAATTAAATAAGAAGGGGAAAAAAAGATATGACAACATCACTTTCAAAAAGAAAACTTTTTTTTCAAAAAAACAAAAAGAAGAATTTAGGATGTACAGGCTTGGCACAAGTTTCCAGAGGCCAGAGGGTATTCTACAGGGGACTTTTTAAAGCTGTAGTTGCCAGTAAAAGTAAGGATTTACTCACTGAAGTAACACCAGAGGGCAAGGCTGGCTGAGGGATTGGCATCCAAGCAGAAGAAATAAGAAGTAATGCATTGCACATTGCTCAGCTCTGGGTGAAGCACAGAGTGAGAGAGGGTAGTTAGCCAGGTGTCAAACACCTACTGCCTACTTTGGGCAGTTCCAGCAGGGAGACGACAGCCTGCTGAAAATTTACAAATCACCCAGAAAACTGATATTCAAGCAAGTGGTTTCCAGTTTGTTGTCTACTTCAAAGAGGAGAGAGAAGATGCTATGAGAGGAAGTTGCTAAATGTAGAACAACTTTGAAACACTCACCGACGTTTCTCTCCCTCCTTAGCCTTCCTCCAAAACTCAACCATTCTATGTGCCCAGCTTCAAAGTAGCTAGTCTGGTTGCTTAAGACTGACAGCACTAAAAAGGGGGAGGGCTTAACTCCAAAGGGAGAGAGCGTGGTGATAACGGAAGTTCTGTTTTGTGACTGTGCTAATCCCTCTCCCTTCTCTCCAGAAAACCTTGACTAGTTTGCTCAACTTATGGTTTGGCCTTTTCTAGAGTTCATATAACGGAATAGCATGATACACAACTCTTTATGTCTGATTTCTTTTACTAAACACAATACTTTATGGCATCCGGTGTTATGTGCATAGGTAATTTATTCCTCTGTTGTTGGGTAGTAGCCCATAATGCAAACATACCACAACTTGCTATTTCATTCACAGGTGTGTTGACAGAGACTGCTCACTCATTTCCCAACTGCTCAGACCTGAATAATCACACAGAAACTATGTTAATTGCAACACTGGCCAATAGCTTAGGTGTCTTTTTAGCTAGCTCTTACATCTTTTTTTAAAATTTATTTATTTATTAAAGATTTCTGTCTCTTCCCCTCTGCCGCCTCCCATTTCCCTCTCCCTCCTCCAATCAAGTCCCCCTCCCTCATCAGCCCAAAGAGCAATTAGGGTTCCCTGCACTGTGGGAAGTCCAAGGACCACCCACCTCCATCCAGGTCTAGTAAGGTGAGCATCCAAACTGCCTAGGCTCCCACAAAGCCAGTATGTGCAGTAGGATCAAAAACCCATTGCCATGGTTCTTGAGTTCTCAGTAGTCCTCATTGTCCGCTATGCTCAGCAAGTCCGGTTTTATCCCATGCTTTTTCAGACCCAGGCCAGCTGGCCTTGGTGAGTTCCCCGTAGAACATCCCCATTGTCTCAGTGTATGGGTGTACCCCTCGCGGTCCTGAGTTCCTTGCTCGTGCTCTCTCTCCTTCTGCTCCTGATTTGGACCTTGAGATTTCTGTCCAGTGCTCCAGTGTGGGTCTCTGTCTCTGTCTCCTTTCATCGCCTGATGAAGGTTAATATTCAGGAGGATGCCTATATGTTTTTCTTTGGGTTCACCTTCTTATTTAGCTTCTCTAAGATCACGAATTATAGGCTCAATGTCCTTTATTTATGGCTAGAAACCAAATATGAGTGAGTACATCCCATGTTCCTCTTTTTGGGTCTGGCTTACCTCACTCAGGATAGTGTTTTCTATTTCTGTCATTCTGCAGGCAAAATTCAAGAAGTCCTTGTTTTTTTCTGCTGAGTAGTACTCTAATATATATTCTAATTATATTAGTGGTATTAGTAATTATATAGTAGTATTCTAATATATTCCATACTTTCTTCATCCATTCTTCCATTGAAGGGCATCTAGGTTGTTTTCAGGTTCTGGCTATTACAAACAATGCTCTTACATCTTAAATTAACCCATTTCCATTAATCTGTGTATTGCCATTAGGCTGTGCCTTACTGGTGTGGGCATGTTACTCCTGAGGCAGCTACATGGCATCTTGCTGACTCCACCTACTCTCTTTCAATATCTCTTCCAGTCTGGCTATATTCTGCACTGCTATAGGCAGAAGCAGTTTCTTTATTAACCAATGGTAATAAAACATATTCACAGCATACAGAGGGGAATCCCACATCACAGGCAAATGGTGTTTTGAATGTTTCTAACCTGACTCTATTCTGAGAAAATTTGCTTACACATTCCTGTATAAGTCACCATGAACATGTATATTGAGGTCTGTTTTTTGCTTGTTTGCTTGTTTGTTTTGATTTTCGTTTTTCAATGACAGGGTTTCTCTGTATGTAATCCTGGCTATCCTGGAACTCTCTCTGTAGAATAGGCTGGCCTCGAACTTACAGAGTTCTGCCTGCCTCTGCCTCTCAAGTGCTGGGATCAAAGGTGTGCACAACCACTGCTCGGTGTTGTTTTTCTTCTTATTTTGGTATGTGTTCCTTTCGCTTGGTTAAATCCTATAACTATGGAGTCATATGGAAATTGTGTGTTTAATGTATATAAGAATTTGAAAATTATTTTCCAAACTCTTGAGTGTTGGAGGAGACCACTTGTTGGTTCCCAGCTGTCCAGAACCCCGAAATAATCACACAGAAACTGCATTAATTAAATCACTGCTTGGCCCATTAGTTCTAGCTTCTTATTGGTTAACTCTTACATATTAATTTAACCCATTTCTATTAATCTGTGTATCACCATGAGGTCGTGGCCTTCTGGGCACATCTGTCTCTGGCAGTGGCACTATGGCTTCTCCTTGACTCCACCCTCTTTCTCCCAGGATACAGCCTACCTTTCCCCACCTAGTCCTGTTCTGCCCTGCCATAGGCTCAAAGCAATTCTTTATTAACCAATGGTATTCACAGCATACAGAGGGGAATCCCACATCACTACAGTGCCTAAATTCTCTCCAGCAGTTTATGAGTTCAGAGGAACAACCTCACCAGTATTTGGCAATCTTAAAGCTGAGTCATCCCAGCAGAGGTGTGTGTGTGTGTGTGTGTGTGTGTGTGTGTGTGTGTGAATTAAACTCACATTTCCTTGGTAACTAATGATGTGAGAAATCTTTATAAGCTTATTAACCTACTGCTTTTCTTCCTTGGTGAAGCATTTGTTCAAATATTTTGCTTGATTTCTAATTATATTTTTTGTCTTATTATTACCGAGTAGAAAGAAATCTGCATATATTCTAGATATAAGTCCTATATGATAATGTGTTTTGCAAATATTCTCTTCCAGTTTATGTGCTGTCTTTTCATTTGCTTAACTGATTTTTTAAGAACAGTTTTAATTTGGATAGAATCCAAATTAGCTTTTTATTTTCTTTATAATTTTAGCTTCAAAGATCATTGACATTTTCCTTTTTTTGTTTTTCATTTAAAAGGCCTACCATCTTAAAACTTATACCTAGATATGTGGTTAAATTTTAATTAATTTTTATATGTAGTATTCAATAATGACAAAATTCATCCTCATGTATAGTTCCAGTGCATTTTAATGGTTATCCCCTTTGAATTTTTCCCTCTTCCCCAGTGAATCACATTGACTCTTGTGTTCAAAATTAAGTAACCATATATATTTGTCTATTTCTTCATCCTTTGTATTTTATTAATCTCTACAGTAAAATCAATGTTGACTATTTAAAACATAAATGTATAAATATTCTGTTTTATTTCAAGATTATTTTTAGTTATTTTACATTCTTTTAATTTCTAAATAATTTTTATTAATTTCTGCAAAAGAAATTTGCTGGATTTTGGGTGGATATATGCTACACCTACAGATTAATTTAAGATAGTGTGCACCTTAACAATATCTATTGCAAATATTTTATAAATTATGATTATTCATTGTTAATGTCCTTAGCTGGACACTTTTATGCTGATATTTTAGCCTGTAACCTTACTAAATTCACTTAGTAACTTCTGTAACTTATGTACAGATTCCATTGGATTTGTTAAATATGCTACTGCATAATCTGTAATCAGCATTTTCCATATGATCTATAGTCTTCTATTCATTTTCTTGCATTGAATTGTGTGAATTCAAACCTCTAATATGTTTAAGAGGAGTGTGAAAATTAGATACCCTAGCCTTATTCTACAGAAAAAGTACGCAGGCTGTGAATGTAGAGAATTGTATTTGGTGTGGTTTTATAGTTATGTAGTAGATAAGATTTCTTCCTTTTCTTTTTCTTTTTTGAAACAGTGTTTCTCTGTGTAGTTCTAGCTGTCCTGGAACTTGCTCTGTAGACCAGGCTGGCCTTGAACTCACAGAAATCCACCTGCCTTTGACTCCCAAGTGCTGGGATTAAAAGTGTGCACCACCACTACCTGGTGAGGAGATTTTTTTTTTTAATTGCTAGCTTTCTGGGAATTTTCTAAATGGCTTGGTCTCTAACTTTGTCAAATTATTGCTTCTTTGTCTACTGAAAAGCTTGGATCCATTTTCTAATTTTGGTTTTTAACATTGAGTTACATTGATTTATCTGAACCAATGTTGCATTCCCACGATAAACTCCATTTGATCTTGTTATTTTATTTTAATATACATATGGTTATCTGGGACTTATTAGTATTATAATGAAAATTTTTACACCTCTATTCTTGTGGAATAGTGCCTTGCAAGAGTCCTTTTTTGTTTGGTTAAATAGTAATGCTAGGCTTATTACATTAATAATAAGATAGACATAATGATAATACCAGTTGACATGCCAACATGAGGAAATTCCACCTGGTTCCGCCTCTAGATGAAGAGAACTATAGGTGGATAACGGCTGTTGAGAGAGGGAATTTTAGTTTACTCAAGAAATAAGCTTCCACATAGGATGTCTGATCCCAAGTGATTAGCCCTGGACACATGTACATGTACATTCCAGCAACACTAAATTGGTTCAGAATATATGTATGTTTATATATATTCACACAAAATACAACACACTCGTGTGTACATATATGTATGTATGTGTGTGTGTATTTATGTACAGAGATAGAAAAACTAAAGAAGAAACCATGAAAGGAGGAGTATGGGAAGAGTTTGAGGGGGAAGGAAAGGAAAGAGTGATGTAGATACAGCACTCAAGTTCAGAGCTCTCAAAGAGAAAGGATAAACATAAACAAGAAGAGTGGCTGGGCATGGTGGTGCACATTTTTAATCTTAGCATTTGGGAGGCAGAGGTAGGGGGATCTCTTTGGATTTGAGTTCAGCCTGATCTACAGAGTGACTTCTAGGCTACCCAGAGACCCTGTCTCAAAAAACAAAGAAATAAAAAGTTTATAGTTCTTCCATGACTTCCTCCTGTGTGTGTGTGTGTGTGTGTGTGTGTGTGTGTGTGTGTCTGTCTGTCTGTCTGTCTGTCTATCTATCTGTCTATCTGTCTGTCTTTTAACTTATATTCAGGTCATTTATGCTCCAGGTATTTGAGGATTTTTTCGGATACTTTTCTGATATATTGATCAACTTCATTGTGATTAGAGATCAGTCACACTGTGAATGATGTCAGCTCTTTGAAACGTACAGGGTTTGTTTTGTTTTATGCTTTATAATACTACCCACCTTGAATATTTCTCTGTACACTTGGAAAGGATGTGTTCTGCTATTTGGGAGTAGAGAGTCCTTTACCAACACTATCAGGTTGATAGACAGCGCTGCTCAGTTCTTTCATATTCTCACTGATGCAATTTAATTATTCTATCAATTACTGAGAAAAGAATGTCAACACATCTAAATATAATTTTGGTTAAACTTATTTTTCCTTTCTCTTCTATTGTTTTAGGGTTTATGCATTTGGAGATTATTAAATACATAATTATGCCATGCCTCTCTAGTAAACTGGCTCCCTATCATTATATAATGAACCCTTTTCATATTCTGAAGTCTTTAGCTGATATTAACATATCTAAAGTAGCGTTCTTTCAGGATTTTCATTCTTTTATTTTTAATTGGTCCATATCTTTACATTTAAAGTTCATCTCTTATAAACAGGGTTTAATCAGGTATTGTTTTTCTTTCTTTTCTTTTTAAGTAAAAAGCTTTATTTTATTTTGGGGTGTCTGTATGTGTATCTATGTCTGTCTGTCTGTCTGTCAGTTTGTAGGTGTACAGGTATATGGATGTCTGTGGAGGCTAGAAGAGGGCATCAGGTACCCTGGAGCTGGAGTACAGGTAGTTGTGAGCCTCCTGACGTAAGTGCATGGAACTGAATTAGGGTCCTCTACAAGAGCAACAAGCACTCTTAACTGCTAAGTTACCTCTCCACTGCCACCATCTTTTATAATGGTTGGAACAGCCTTGTTCTAAACTTGTGATCCTGCCACCCCAGTATGTCAAGTACCTGAATTGTGTGCCTGTGCATTCAGATTTGGTAGCTTTTTATATTTCATCAGAAGTTTTCTTTCATTCACTTTAAGTGGTTAGACCTGAACTATCTAATAAACCCTTAACTCCATGAGCCTCTAGAAACTTTGATATTTGTATGACTGATGTGAATTGGGATGTGTGATGATATTAAGTACTCACGGAATTTTGGTTATATATATATTTACATGTATATATTATACACATATGACACAATATATTATCAAATTACTTTATATTAATTATATGTTAAAACTATTTTGCATACATTATATTAAATATACTAAATTAATTTTATCTATTTTTTTAATGTGACCACCAAACAGAAAACAAACTCAATAGTGCCTTTGGAGGTTGTTTATCTTTTAATGTCTTGCCAGGGCTTTTTCTTTTTTTTTATTTTAATTTTATCTTTTTAGTTTTTATTTTTAATTTTATTTTTCCCTCTTTTTACCCTACACATCCTTTGCATAAATGTTACAGCTTCTGGCTCTGTGTGCTTATGGGATTCCTGAGTGCCCGAATGAGTAGATCTCTGCATCTATATCTTTTTCTTATAAGTTTTATTGAGCTCTTTTTCTTCTGTTTTTTTCTCCTATTCTCATGTGTTAGTTTTTGTTTTACCTTATTATATTTTATTTTTTTTTTGTTTGTTTTCTACTGAGAGACAAAGAGGGGGTGGGTCTAGATGGGAGGGGAATTGAATAGGAACTAGGGGAAAACTATAGTCAAGATATAGGATATGGAAAAGAAATCTGTTGTAACTGGACATTTCTTGTCCCACCTGGTCCAATAGTCATTTTTAAAATAATCACTCAAAGTTTAATATTAATTACATACTGTTTGGCCTGTTGACTCAGGCTTATTATTAACTAACTCTTACAACTTAAATTAACCTACAATTCTTATCTCTGCTTAGCCATGTGGCTTGCTATCTTTTTCTCAGTGAGGCATTCTTAGCTTGCTTCCTCTTCATCTAGCTTGCGACTGCTTCTCTGCCTTTCCTCTTCCCAGAATTCTCCTAGTCTGGTTGCCTCACTTATACTTCCTGTCTGGTTACTGGCCAATCAGCAGTTCTATTAAATCAACATGAGTGACAAATCTTTACAGTGTACATCATCCCCCAGCAATCTGTTTTCAATAAAGATTAGTATTTGCTTCTTAAGCAACTATTTAAAAAAATGACTGACATGCTGTGATAAAAGTCGTGCAAACCATGGAGAGATAAAGTAAAAACATAATGTGATGATTTGAACACTAATGGCCTTTATAGGCTCATACATATATTTGAATGCTTAGACACCAAGGAGTAGAACTGTTTGAAAGGAATAGAAAGCTTAGTAGGTGTGGCCTTATTGGAGTGTGTCCCTAAGGCTTTGAGGCTCAAAAGCCCAAGTCAGTCTAGGTCTCTCTCTCTCTCTCTCTCTCTCTCTCTCTCTCTCTCTCTCTCTCTCTCTCTCTCTG
>NC_022012.1:56863466-56883244 GCF_000317375.1 Microtus ochrogaster
TCTCTCTCTCTCTCTCTCTCTCTCTCTCTCTCTCTCTCTCTCTGCCTGTGGATTGGGATACAGCTCTTGGCTATTTATCCAGCATCATGCTTGCCTACCTGTTGCCATGTTCCATGCTATGATAATGAACTAACCCTCTGAACTATAAGCAAGCTCTCAGTTAAAAGCTTTCCTCTATGGAAAAAAAAAATGTGGCGACCAGAACCTTGTTTGCTTACACTTCTATTGGGCAGCATTGATTTACATAATTTTTATTTAATTTCATTGTAAGATGATATATATGCAATCAGCCAATTGTTTGGCTGTGTTCTATTTTTCTGATTTGTTTTTTCCCCTCTTGTTTCATTCTCTGCTTTTAAATTGATTTATTTTTTATTTTCCTCAAATACTGGCTTATTATTTTTAAATGTTAAAAAGGTCCTATGGATTCTGTTGTTAATTTTTAACTTATTGCTGCCTTTTAAGCAGTATCATCATTTGGAAAGAATCTCTTATAACCACAAATTTCTAATACTTTCCTTTCTTTGTACATGCTACTTTGGCGATACATTACACTTTCCCATGTTCAACAGACCCAGAGGACATTGCTTCTATTTTTTGCCCTAAGTAGCCAGTGTTTCTTAAAATAACTTTGACAAGGGCACTGCATGCTGCTGCTGCGTTGATGCTGGGGCTTGCATCCAGGGCCTTGTGCACGATAAGCATGTGCTGCTGAGCAACGCCTGCAGTCCAGAAATACTTCTCGTATTTACTTTCATTTTAACTATTTCTGGAGCTCCCCATTTCCCTGCAGTGACCAACATTTCTCTGTGTTTCGTTTTCCTTCTCTTGAAGAACTTCATTTGCCAGTTTTCGTATTGCAAGGCCACTGGAAATACTATCACTTAGTTTTTGTGTAAGTAGGGGAAAACCTCTTAAATTCACCTTCTTTTTGAAAGGTAGTTTTTCCTGGGTATAAAAACCTACATTAAAAGTTCTGGGTTTTTTTTTCCCCCTCAGCATTTTAAAGGTGTCAGTGCATTGAATTATTGTTGGCATGGTTTCCAGTATGAAGCTAGCTGAATTATCATTTCTGTGCTTATATATATGATAAATGCTTTCCCTCTTGATGCCATCAAAATTATTTTTATTTTATGACATTGAATGGGATATATTCTGGATTTTTTTCTGTATACATTGACTTTTTTGTTTAATACAACTCCGGCTTTTTATATGATTATCTTGTACAATTATTTTGGCCACTCTTTTTTCCAGAGCCATTCTGTCCTGCTGCCTTTCTCTTTTCTTGCTGAAGTTCCATTGGCTTACAATGGCTGGCCATTTCAACTGCTGCCTGGCAGTGCCGCACCAATGTTGTCTTCTGTTGGGCTTTAGTCTGGATACATTTCCTCCAACTATTTTAAAAAGTTCTCAGAGTATTTTCTGTAATCAATTTCATGAGGAGTGCATTGAAATAATTTCTTATTTCTGCTGCTTTGGGTATTGAGTCTTTCTGGGAACACTCGCATAACCACACCCAGAGTGTTGTTCTAAATACAGTCACTTCACTCCTTAGTCAAATGATTGTTTTTTCCTCTTTCAACTACCCCTGCTTATTTCATGTTGAGTGTCTGCTAGTGCTGTCATTCAGGACGTCAATCGTCTGTGTCCCCAGTGAGTAATGATCCATTCATCCTCATCCACTTTGTTTCCATTTCAGATCATGTTATATTTTTTTCTAAGTAGAAGTTCAGTTTCCTTTTTGAAAACTACCCTCCATTAATCTCCCTTCAGAGCTCCACAACACCTATGTACAGTTCTGTCATCCATGAGTGACTCTGAATGCATTTGCTGATTTTTCTCTTGGTTATGGGACACATTTTCTTGCTTCTTTTCAAAGCCTAGAAATATTTGGTTGCGTGGCGACATTACTAATTTTATAATATTGGTTGCTGATGTTTGTTGTACACATGCACTGGGCTTTGTCTCTTGGAATCGGGTTGGTCCCTCTGAACTCTGTAAGGCCGATAAAGGATAGTATTTAGCCTAAACTAATTAGTCCCCATTGCCAAGGTACTGGCCTTCTGAGACCCCCATCTAACACCATTCATTATAAGGTTATTTTAGTCTGACTACTGGGACACCAACTGCTGCTTGTCTATGTGATTTTGAGGGTAGTCTGGACTATCTATTCCTTCCAAGAGGTTATTTCTATCACCTATGTAGTCTTCTGCAGTCTCAAGTCAGTACTCAGCAACAAGACTTGTGACGGAACTCGTGAAAGATGTCTGGAGTGCTCTCTCTCTCTCTCTCTCTCTCTCTCTCTCTCTCTCTCTCTCCCCCCCCCCCCCCCACTCTAAAGCTCTCACCCCTTCACAATTCACACAGTCTAACCTGTTCCATCTCTGGACCCAAACTCCGTATCTTCCCCTAAGGAAGACTGCCAGGCAGTGTTTTGATTTCCTCTCACCTGTCTTACTATGTGGGAAGAAAGCCACTTAGAGATCAGCGACCTGCAATGCCTGTTGTCTGAGGGCTTAAAAAGCTAGTTTCTAGTAACTTAAGGCAGGAGGCTAAATACACTCACTTTGATCCTATATAGCTTGTAGACACACATGTAGCCATTTAAAGGCTATACCGTAAGGTAGAGTTAAAATAGTAACGTTCACCATTAAATAATTCTAATGGGCAAATAAACTATTTCAAGACAGTAACATAGATACCCAAATCAGGTCAGGATACTAATAGTCCCAGAAAAGACAACAGAAGCATGAATTGTTGGCAGTAGACACTGCATGGATAAAATTCATGGATATGATAACTATTTACAGCAAGAGGATCTAGTAAGTGAATGAATCTGGGAAAATCAGATGAGGTAATAAACACAAAATCATCTTTAAATATCAGTTTAAGTACTTGTTGAACACTTGCTGTGTGCCCAGGGTGGTGGCAGGTTAGCGGACTACAAGTATAGATGACACGGTAACTGGTCTAAGAGAATTACCGAACTTAAAAATACAATCATGAGCTGGGTTAGGGACTTGTACCACAAAAGTATAAATAAGATGTTATAGAAACAAGGATGCAGCTACAGCTGAGGGAGTCAAGGGGACCTTTTAAAGAGGAAGTCATATTCCCAGCAGTGTCTGAAAGACAAGCGCTTGAACACGAAAGATGTTGCAAGAAAGGAAAACAAAAGATGATCGTTTCCAGCACAAAGGCAGTTTTGCTGTGAATGTGTATAGAATATATTGTATGATTGAGATGTATACATTTAAAAGTGTAACATTACAAATTCAGGATATTGCTATGTCTCCAAGGACTGCTTTTGTAGACGCATACATCATGAGAAATGCGGAAATAAGTTTTGGTGATGCCACAGGACTCAAAGCAGACTCTGTATCGTCTGATACATAGTGCAGAAGAAATCAATATTTATGCCTACTTCCAAACCAGGATGCAAAAATGCAATTACTTTAAAATGTCTACACTCATGTACCAAGATAATGTTCAAACAAGCAGTGCACTTTAAAAGAGATAGAAATAAATATTTGAAATGGCTATAAGAAATGAAAAAAAAAGTTATATAGCCTTCATTATTTTAAAGTTGCCTTTATGTGAGTGAATTCCATTGGCGATCATCACCACGCATCAAAACACTATTCTTTGGCTATCGGCCTCCATGTCCTTAGTAGCATAGATATTCCTCGATAATATTACAGTTTTAAGCAGTCTGATGCTGATTCTGAGTTAATAAACCTGTGTTCCCATATGAATTTCTATCCTTAAGTGTGTCTGGCACCCATTAGTTGAGGCTCCCCTGTTCAGACCCCTCAGGAAAATAAAACTCTCACCTCCTGCTTTGTGGAGCAGAGAGCTGGTCATTGGGTAGTTCAGAGTTGTGGTGGTGTGTGTTGGGGGTGGGGGATAGCTGCTTCTCAGATGGACAGTGAACCAAGTTCACAACTGTGCAACACAGAGGTGCCAGACACCAATTCCTGAACTTTGTGGGGAAGTTGTGGGGAGGGCAGGTATGGGACTCCACACAGTAAATCAGACTTCATTTCTGCCTTCCCCACACGCCCTTCAGCTTTTCTGGGTCTAGTGATTCAGCTTCCACTCATCTTTCTTCATGCAGACACCACCCCCGTGGTATTATTTAGTTTTTGTTCTCTTGGCTCGAAACTCCTTGATGGTTTATTACCTTATTTTTTTTAAATCCATTTACTATCACTCTAATAAACCTCCAAGAGGGAGCTGAAAAATGCATGTATTCAAAGCTTCCTCTAACTGGAAGACCTTCAGCTCATTGCTTTTTAATATCTATGCCTGTGCATCTTATAATATGCATGATATATTTGCACAGTGATATGCATGCACGATTTATGAATTAATACCTACACACTGTTAGTTTGAATTAGTCCTTTTTCTTCTAACAGTGATCGTATAAGATTACAAAGGGTTGGAAACTATCCTGCCTGACCTCTAAATTACGCTGCCTTCTAGGGTTCAGAACATGGCTTTTCTCTCATTTTGTGTTCATAACCCCTCAAAATGAGCTTGTTTAGTTACAATGTTAATCACTTCACTTTTAACCCTGAGCTATTCTTTTAGCTTCAAATATCAAATTTCCACTTGATGTTATCACCAGGATCTCATTGTTGTAGCCCAAACTCAATGCAACTCCTTTGCCCTTTACACACACCCCAAACTGTATTTCATCAAGTCCCCAGTTAAAAATTTGTATTGATTTAAATTATATCATGATTCCAAATCCTGATAACACAGCACCAAAGAAACCTGAAAAGATTGATGACAGACATTATTTCAGGGGAAAGGGAATAAGAAATAAATAATTATTTGTATTTCTACTTACCTAGGCTAAGGGATATTGAGAGAAAGCTAGATAATTGGAATGGATAACCACTGTGTGTGTGTATGTAGTTTTCTATGATGACTTTCACACTTCACTTTCTCTGTTTAACCTTAATGTCTCTTATTATCTTTGTCTTTGTGAGTTTGGGGGATAAGATCCATTATTAGCTGTCATTCAGTGAGTTTGAGGAGGGTATGGAGAGAAATGCGTTTGTTCAGTTCTCCACTTTTACCTGGAAGTTGAAGAGTGTTCATGGGGGCGTCCCTATACAAGGGTATTCAAGAAGTGAGGAAATAAGCCATGTAAATATCTGAAAGAAGAACATTCCAGATGGAGGGAGCTATACGGGGAAAGGATCCTAAATTAGGAGAGTTCTTAACGTGCTCAGGGACAGGGAGGCAGCCCAATGTTGCTGAAATGAGGCTGAGAAGCGGATGGGAAGGAAAGCACTCGAGAAAGGAAAGCTGAAGTGTTGACAAGGGGCAAGTCATTCATGAGAGTCCACAGTGAGGACTTTCACTCAGTGAAATGGAAAGCCCTTGAAAAATGTAAATAGACATTATTAAAATTGTACTTTAAATAAATCACTCTGCTATGATATCCCATAACAAGACAAAGTCAGAAGCACGGACACTAATTAGGAGGGTCAAGGCAAGAGCTCATAGTGCCTTGAGCTAGAAGGATAGCAACAGATTTGTTGAGAAGTGATACGCTCTTATGCTTTGAAGTTAGAGCCACTGGGATTTTACAAGTCGATTGGCCAGGAGAAGCAGCAAGGTTACTCCAAGGTTTTGGCTTCAGTAAAATGGAACTGTCGTGTTGAAATTATAAATGCTGCAGATGAAACAGATTCCTTCAGGACAGGGAAGCATAGGAGCTCAGTTGGACACTGAAATTTGAAATAACTACTAAAACATGAGATGGTTATTTCAGGTGGCTGTTGAATATAAGAGTTTGCGGTTTGAAGGAGAAATCGAATAAAGAATACTAGTAACAGAAGTGAATGTCCTATCGGTGTTCCACAGATGCCAGGAAGAGAGGTGTTCTGGAGTAGAATTATGCTCACAGTTACACAAAGAAGAGATAGCCAGAGCAAAGTGTGTCTTAGGTATAGATCAGGCAAGTTATCCTTGGTTATCAGAAGCTTGAAGGCTCAAGTTTCAGTAGTTCGGCAGATGGGATCAGAGACATAGAAATCACCCTCAGTTGAAATAGGAACCAATGGTCCCTATTAGCTGAGCAAAATAAAGAGAAGAAAGGTGATGGGGTTGATAGAAGTTATCAAGGAAAATAAAATGGTGAATTCTTTAGGAAATTATAGTAGCAATGCATAGCTAGGCTAAACCCCGGAAGTCTTAGATCATAAAGAGCAATCAGTTAGCTTGGGCAAACATCTTTATTTCATTGACAAGGTACAGCTGAGAAGTCAAGAGAGATTTAGGTTTAACCAGATTCTGGATTTTTTTTTCATTCAAGTTTGATGGAAAGTCACATGGGAAAGTAAGGTATGGTGATGACTGAGGAGTGATGGATATCTCACTAAGCATACTCTAGCTCTTGCTCTAGTCAAAAAACGGAGAATCAGCCTGGGTTCCTCTTTTGAGGTCCCCAAATTCATCATCAGGACCTATCTGTCTCCATCAAGCTATGTCTAGGTTTTATTATCTTTATTCTGTCTCTATTCTCACCAGGTTAGCCTAGTTGTTTGGATCCTCTTGGAGCCAATATTTTTACCATCTAACTCACCACTTTCCCATGCTCCAGTCCATCCTCCACACAAGAGCTAGAGGAAGTTCCTGAAATCTCAGTACATATTCCCACTGGAGATTTGTTTTAACCCAAATCACAGACACATAGGCTCTGCTTATTTCTCCAACCTCTGGCACTGCTTTTCCCCATTGTACTCTGTCACAGACATGCTGGCCTCTTCTCTGATATTCCTTTATCCCAGATTGATAAAACACTTTTTCCCTACTTGTGCTGAACTTCCACTGGCACTTCAATTGGCTGTTCTTACTAATAATTCATGCATTAATCTGATTAGATTGTAACTGCCCAGACATGGATGCAAAGACATCCCAGTGCACTGGATTTGAAGTACATCTAGAGCTAGGTGGTTGTGGAAAATGCCCTTAATCCCAGCACTTGGGAGGTAGAGACAGACAAATCTCTGAATTCAAAGCCAGCCTGGTCTACAGAGCAAGTCTGAGGACAGACAGAGCTACACAAAAAAAAACCCTGTCTCTAAAACATAAAAATTGATTAACTAATTCAAGTACATATAAGCAGCATACCATCATATTTTGGTGTAGGAGGTCCTTCTGTTTTTGTGTTGCTTTCATTGGTTGAATAAAGAAACTGCCTTGGCCTTTTGATAAGGCAGAACTTAGGTAGGCGGAGTAGACAGAACTGAATGCTGGGAAGAAGGGCAGAAAGAGAACCGCCATGGAGCTGCCAGGTCAGACATGCTGAATCTTTCCCAGGAAGCCACGACCTTGTGGTGAACACATATTTAATAGAAATGGGTTAAATCAAGATATCAGAGCTAGCCAATAAGAGGTTAGAGCTAATGGGCCAGGCAGTGTTTTAATTAATACAGTTTCTGTGTGATTATTTTGGGTGTAAGCTAGCTGGGTGGCCGGAACAAGGGGCCCCATTCTCTGTAACAAAGGGTCCCCCTCTTACAACAATATTTCTTTTAAGGCTCTTAAACAATCTGATTCTATTTGTGTGTGTCAAGATATTTGCACACATTAATTAGAAGGAGAATGTTGTTTCCCGGTGTGTTCTATACTCAGAGTGATGGCTCTGCCACTTTCTCATCTCAGGAAATGACACTCTTAAGCTCTTTTTGTTTGTGTTATATTGTGGAGCCCCAAAAATGTGAGCTTATTCCACCTTGGCTGAAGGTCAGAGAGTCTGAGCTTATTCAAAGTTGTTGACAACAACTGTGGCTATATATCCCGACCTAGAGTGTATTTACTTCGTGTTTTGGACATTAAGATGGCCCATAGAGGTGTATCTTCTGCATCCTGACCAAAGATCAGAGAATTCAAACATACTTCTGTTCCTTCTTTTGAAATAGGAGGTTTGAGTAAGGTAAGTGCCTGCCTTCAAGATACCTGCTCTAGGGTTGATTCATAGTCTGGATTCTCTTCTTTGTATCCACCTTCAATCTGTAGTACTATGTTTCTTCTTCTTCTTGTGTAGTTATTTACTCCAGATTGAAACATTCCCTCCCAGAGGAAAAGCTCACAGATTCATGAAATCCAAAAACCACTTTTAAGATCAGGAGACTTAAAAGACTCATAAGACACCTTTCTAAGGCTGTTTAAGCAGTAAACCATCACTGGAAAGGAGGGTGCTGTTCCGTGGTATAGCTGAGTACACACTGTATAAGGGGTACCAGTGATGCAGGTTTTCAGAGTTGTAAACCATGCCAAGTGGAGCTTTTCAGTGATGTCGCAGCCTGTGTCACCAAGGATCCTGTAAGAAGCTCTAACAGGGCCAGACATCAGTGATGCAGACTTTAATCCCAACAAATCAGGGAGCAGAGGCTCTTTGTGAGCTGCAGACCAGCCTGGTGGTCTACACAGTGAATTCCAAGGCAGTCAGTTACATAGTGAGACTCTGTTTCAAAAAATTAAAAATATAAAACAAAATAAGGAAAGAAACCCCAATGAACCTTGTCAGTTCACCAAGCTGGTGTCATTGCTTTCTTTATCTGTGATAGATATACTCTATCTTCTGAAAGAAATGTTCTTAAAACTTGTATTACAACATATAAAGGATATCTGCTAGGAATGGTGGAATATGCTTATAATCCACTATTTGAGAGGTTGGAGCAGGAGAATTTTGACTTTGAGGCCAGTCTGGGCTGCATAGGAAGGCCATATCTCTAAAGAACAAATTTTTAAAAACCTGAAAATATATGAACAAATTTGTCTTTGCACTAAATATTTAATAAATGCTTCAGATAACTGCATATATGTTCTTTGATAGCAAGTAACGCTCAAGAGAACTAAGTCCTTAAAGGTTACATGCAATATGGAATCTGAACTATAACAATTAATTGATTAGTTGATTTTTATATTTGAATGGGTCTTTTATCTAGCATAATTTTGTAACTTTAGACATTGGCCATTTGGAAAATATTTATTTAGTTCACAAAAAAATTTAAATGTTGACATATTTATTTTTTAAAAAAATACACATTCTTTAAAAAGTCTTTAAATATTGGAAGCTTTCAAGCTCATGGTAATGAATAAAAATTTCCAAAGTTCTATTTTTTACTTGACAGCTTTAAACTTGACTAAATTAAAAAATTTTTTTCAGAAAGCATTTGCAAAATGCCAAAGTCCAGTGCCTTACGTTTGTCTGCCAGTTGGTTTTTCACACTGTACTGATGTTCTGTGAAAACAAATGGCTGCCTCAGCTTTTAGTAACGGCAGGGTTTTTGTTAAGATGACTATCATACCAAGCATACTTTCTATTTTATCATACAGACATACAATTAAGTATTTAGATTTAATAAGATGAGTCTAGGTTTATTCCAAAGCAAGATTTGTGGGTTTGTGGCTTGTTAGTTAGCTAACTAATTAATTAATTAGTTAATTAATTAACTAATTTTGTTTTGTTTTATGAGAAATTCTCACTATTTAGCTCAGGCTGGGCATAAACTCATGTTATTTCTTACTTCAGCCTCCTAATTGCTGGGTTTACAGGTACATACTACCATGCCTGGAAATATTCTACAGACATTTCATTTTATTTTATCTTATTTTAGTGTGTGTGTTCTACTATCTATCTATCCTCTATCTATCTATCTATCTATCTATCTATCTATCTACCTATCTATCTATCTATCTATCTATCTATCTATCCTCTATCTATCTATCTATCTATCTATCTATCTATCTATCATACATACATACATACATACATACATACATACATACATAGATTTTGAGACAAGGTTTCACCACGTAGCCTTAACTGGCTCAAAATTCATAGATATCCATGTGCCCCTGCCTCCTGAGTGCTGAGATTAAAGGTGTGTGATACCACACCCTGTTCAACATATTCCTTACTAAATGAAGCTAATGTTTTGATTATATTTTATCTCTGCCATTATTTTATTTCGCAAGCACTGCATGTCAATGAAGGATATGTCCACTAGTACAGTTTGGAGGCACTGTTTTGATTCATGTCTGATGAAAACTGCAGGCAGTTTTACCACTGTTCTTGTTGCAATCCAGTGGTAAAAGAAAAAAAGGACTTCAGAATTATTATGAATACCATTATTATCTCACAGTTGCCCTGAGTGGTCTCAGAATCTTAGGTCTCCCTAGATCACACTAGACCACATGACAGCATGACACATGTTAGGAAGGCTTTATGATTTCTGTAACATAAATAAGGAACTGAGTTATTTTACTACTTCAGGGTATTGTGATTGGACAACTTCTCTTTTGAAAAAGAATCACCTCTTGGAATTTATTATTTGGCTACAAGCATTTTGGAAGAGAGAAAGAGTATAATGACCAGAATACATCACTATCCGTGTTTACAGGGATCCACGTAGACACTGCGCATATCACATTACACATACCGCTTAGTCTCAAGAGATTTACATGCAGTACATAAAGGGCATGAACTAACAGAACATGTATATTAAATTACAAATAATGTTAGCTTCTACAGGGACAACTACATATAAGCTAAGATACCTTATCCCTTTTAAGAAGCAAGTTAAAACCCTACTAAACAACTTAAAGACTTGAATACATGCGGAGCTGCCTTGAGATGGGGTGACTTAACAATGTAAGGATGTCAGCTACCAGCCTATGTGTCACTTACAAAAGAAGAAAAGATAAATGTAACATAGCAGGAGTAGACAAGGGAATGACAGCTGTGACTATAGAGGGTGTGTCTGGATTCAATAAAAGAGAAAGCCTTAGACAGATGGGAATAAAGGTAAGATGAGAGTTACTAGGATATAACTTCAATACGTAAAGAAAAAAGGCGAGTAACTCTTTTAGTCAATTTTACCTTCCTTCCACTCAGCTGATGGGAAACCATCCAGTTCCCTGTCGCTGAGTGTGGGTAAGGGAACAGAGCCTCTTCTCATTAGCTCACTACCATTTCGTAGAGCAATCTGGAAAAATAATTATTCCAGTTACAAATGACCACCTGATCAAACTCTGACGAGGACTGAAAAGAAAACAAAGACATAAAATAACATAGCCTTCATACCACAGTTTGTAAGAACAGGAAATTTGAAACCACCTCTTATTACATCCCAAAAAGGAACATATTAAAAGAAAGACACGGTATATACCATTGAAAGCTACAAAACCGAGACCTTATAGACACAATTCTTTATGGAAATGACAAAAGGAACAGTAAATGATATCTTGGAAACATAGTCACAAAAGGATACTACATTATTTTCAAAAGTACACACAAATTCATGGGTATCTACATACTGCAGAAGTTACCTGCATAGGTACAAGCATATTAACAAAAATACATCAACTTAAAATATTGTGGAGTGGTAGTACATTCACACAATTTGCCTATTTAGATGAAAGTAATTTGAAAAAAAAATAAATCTTTTATGTTAGTCAAGGGAATTAGCCGGAGAGCTTTTGAAAGAAGATCATAGGAATTTAATATTTCTAGGACTGTGACTGCAAGCATCTCTTCTTGACCAAGCAAAATTGATTTATGCCCATTTTTTCTTTCAAAAGGTCATCAACAAAGAAATTGCCATGTCTTTTAATAGTCTATTTTAATCTGTAACAAGCATCTCTACCAGTAAATTCTTTCTCACATCTATACTGTATTTCCATAGTAAGTTTCATGTTACTTTTCAAAGAACAGGAACAAAAATAGTTACATAAGTTACTTTTCTGTTGCAGTGATTAAATGCCCTGACCAAGGCAACAGCGAGAAAGAAGAGTTTATTTGGCTTACCATTCCATGAGGGTTAGATCGGTAATGGTAGAGACAGCGTGGCGGCAAGTGGCAGGCATGGCCACTGGGGCAGGAAGGTGAGAGCTCACATTCACAAATGGCAAGAACGAAACAGAGAGAGAACAATTAGAAAGAGCACAACTTTTCAAGGCCTGGCTCCTGTGAGGTACTTCCTCCAACAAGGCCCTGCCCCCTAAACATCCCCCTAGAGTGCACCCAGGTGTTCAAATACACAAGCCTATGGAGAACATTCTCAAACCACCACCCTGATCTATCTTTTTCTTATAATTATTTATGCATTAAGAGACAGTTATTGTTTCCATACTAATGAATTCAGTCCATCTTTTCTTATGGGTCTTAATCTGCTCAAAACATTAACCATTTTATCAGTCTACTCTGAATTTATCTACTTCACTTTGGCAAGATGAGGAGACATGAACTGGCTGTTTATAACATAATTCAACAATGGTCCAGAGTATGTCTAGTTCAGAAGGCAATTATTTCCAGCTGAGGTTCCTACTAGTCCTCAAAGATAACATCTATTGACTTCTGCAATCTTGTCAACATTTTTCTTTATAAGTTTTAGCAACAATGGCTTGTATGTATAAAAGTTACTCTTATAGAACATTGCCTTATCTCAGTAATGACATAAGGATATCATGTTTCCTCTGCGTGGGTGAGTAATATGAACCTAAAAGGATTAAGGTGGTTTGCCTGTGGTCACTTAGCCACTAGGTGCTGGAGGTAGGGGGTCTCTTTCTAAGCACATAGGAAGTATATGAATGGAGGCCTGAACGGAAGACAGTACGCAGTAAGAGAAAGAGCGCACTTTGCAGCCAGATAACGTGCATTTAGACTCTAGCTTTGCCACTGGCAGTCACATGACCCTATAGCAATCATAGGATTGATATGGACATTATGATGCAAGTGTAACAAACTGTATGAACTCTGATTTCTGTATTCTCCTTGTTCTGATGACATAAACAGATCTGATTTATAAATGTGCTCCCAAATAATTTCCACTTGCCTTCTCTGCTCCCATACCACCAATTTAATCTTTTTGAAGAATATTTGCTCTTATAATTTGCTTGGTTTTTCTTCCTTTTTCTCCTGTGGCAAAATTTCACAGCTATTCTGGTGTTTTAGATATTTGTTAACAAAATGCTGGAAGTCAGGAATCATTCATTCTGTGTTGTGTGACAAAACTTTTCCTGGGGAAACACAACCCACCAAGGTGTGGATACCACCAAAGTTCAACCTGATGAACCAATTAGTTTTGCTGAGGTTCTCTGACAGGAATATGGGTGAGGGGTTGTTTTCACTGCAGAGCCGACAGGCAGTTCAGCAGGCTGCAGAGTGCCTGTTGCATTTCCAGGTTCCTCAGTAGCTCTTCCTCTTCCAAGCAGCTTGGCTGCTTTCTGCTTCTTCCAGACAGTTGGTTGGATCTCAAAGTCTTCTTTGCAGCTTGACTAGGTTGAGAACCTTCTTTGCAGTCTGGTTCTGCTTCTTGGAGGGGGACTCTTAACTTTTATTACAGACTCTTGCATGGAGGGGGTCTAATGAATCTTGTCAATTTCAGGAACTTCCTGAAATTATTTTGAGTCATTTACTGTCTGCCTTAAAGAATTTATCAGCAGAATGGAATGTTTCGATATCAGAGGAAATGGCGACACCACACACCCACACTCTCGTTCTCCCTTAGACTGTATCATTAGGCCACTTTACAACTATGTATAAACCAAAACAGAAAAATTTCAAATATTTCTATTCACGTTTACTTGTGCGTATTTTGTTATTATTGTTGTTGGTTAGTTGTTCAGAAACAAGGTCTTACTTTCTAGGCCAGGCTGGCCACGAGCTTACTATGTAGCCAGGGCTTGTCTAGAACTCAAAATCCTTCTTGTACTTCATCTGGAGTGCTGAGGATAGGGTGTTTGTATTTCTGACATGGTAAAAAGGAGCAGATAATTCCTGTGTTGAGTTAAAATATTTTGATCTTAATGGCATTTTTGTGATCCCGTTGACTATTTAGAGTTAGTATTGCAGGGCGAGATCTTAGGAGATGTGACTGTTGCCATACCTTCGCACATAATCATGCACCTTCAGATTTTCCCACCTACAAGGCTATAGAGTTTTTCTGGATGGCTGACAAATAACATATTTATTTTTTGGAATTTAGGGTATATCTGTAAATGGTCCTCTTCGAGAGAATGGTAGTTTTCTGTCCTTAGAACTAATACTGGCCTTCCTCTATGTTTCCAGGCTTCCCATGACTTAGCTGTACCTTTCCTTAACTTATAATCTTACTGTTCTTTACCTTCTTCAATTACAAGAACCAATTTAATTCTCCTTTTTCCTGAGTGTTGTAGAACTAATAGCTCTCTAGTACAACCTAATAGCTGTTAAAACTGAAGTTTACCCAGGGAAGGAATCTGTCAGGTGGACAATTAATTTAAATAGGTCAAGAGGGAAAGCTTAAAGCAGGAGTGAATGGCTGATCTGCAAAATCAACCAACCAGCAAACATACAAAAACATGGAGTATGAGGAGCTGGTTCAGTATTTAACAGTTTATAACGCTCTTACATAGGACCTGAGTTTGGTTACCAGCACCCAAGCTGGCCAACTCACAATTATCTATAACTCCAGTTCCAGGGGAATCTGTAGGCCCATATTTCATGCCTCTGACCCAGAACTCATATGACATACCCCCCCACAGAGACACATAATTATCCATAAAGTACATCTCTTAAAAATGTATTATGAGGGCTGAAGAGGTGACTCAGAAGTTAAAAGCACACGTGGCTCTTGCAGAAGACCTAAGTTCAGTTCCCAGCACTCACATGGCTGGTTGGCTCACAATTACTGTAATTCCGACTCCCAGGGGAACCCAGCGCCTTTGACCTGAGTAGCTATACTCACATGAAAAACCCCCACAAAGGCATAGACACACACACACACATATAGTCACACAGATAGACAGACACACACAGATAGACAGACACACACACACAGACACCAATTAAAAATAATAAGAATGAATCTTTCAAGAAAAATGATACCGTATTAGAATGTTCAAGGATTTTACCTAGTGGGCATTACTGAGTTTATAACTGAGGCCTCAGCAACCAGGACCTGGGAGAAAGAGCAAGAGAATTGATGGCTGCCTCTGCGTTCAGGATGCTGTGCCATGTAGCCATCCAGATGCCATCAGTTATGTTGTAGTTATTTCATGATATTTCGGGGTTTTCAGCCTTTCAGTGTGCTGTCCTTGTTCTAACATCCAAACTGTGACTTGACTCAGAACGATACTCAGAAAAGCTAAGACATACGGTATTTTCTCAAGTCTGGGTCATTGTCACTTCACAGTCATTGGGTCTAATGCTGAATCACAGTGATGTTTACTTACAAGCTCATCAGTTTGCCAAGGAGAGCAGGAATCCATCGTCACTCTCTCCATGTGCAAATGTGTGTATACCAAGAATATTTTTGGTGGTTATCTGATGCTAATTTTGAAATTAAATTGGGATCTTGCTTATGGTATGAAAACCTTTCATTAAAGCACTAGATATCTATTCATCCAGCTGGCTTTTTAGAAAAACAATTTTTTTAATTTATAAAAAAAAGTGTGGTTTTAGTCAAAAGGATATGCCCAGGGGAAATAAAAAAACAAACAAAAGTGAAAACACTGGTGTTTCTCAGAAGTATAGAAATTCTGTATTTACAATGGTAAAAGACATGGTTAACAATTAATGTGTCATATTCTTAATTATTCAATATTAATTATAACTGTTCTATACTGCTACATTGTAATTCCTTCAAAATCATCGTATACCCTTGCTTTCTGGGTTCTCCTGGGATTTTTTTTTTTATCTAGAATGTATTTCTTTTTTTATTTATTTTTTTTAATTTATTTATTCATTAAGGATTTCTGCCTCCTCCCTGCCACCGCCTCCCACTTCCCTCCCCCTCCCCCGATCAAGTCCCTCTCCCTCATCAGCTCGAAGAGCAATCACGTTCAAAAGCTCTTTATGACTATGTAACTAAACTACTGGACAAAGGAGGATGGTGTGCTATAAAGAGAGCAGAAGTCCCAGGGACAACATCACAGAAATCAAAAAATGTTCTAAAACCTCTAGGTTAAGAGTGACAACATGATGCGTGTAAAATTACCTTCAGACTATGTATATGAGGAGTACAGGAACCAAATGAACTCTGTGGTTAGGCATGAATCCCATTTCCAAGACATCTTATTATGTATATGTGAATGTTCCAAAACCTGCAAAAGCCCCAAATCCAAACTGTTTGGCATACTAATAGACCACCAATAAATGCATACTGAAGTAAGTAAAAAAAAAAAAAAGAAATTCTCTCAGGTCAAAAGGAACTGAAGAGATCAAGGTTTGAGCACGGATTATGACATGCCACAGGTTATCATGGTGTCACAACTAATAATAACCTAATACTATTCTGAATTATTTTTAAATATTACGTGTACATATTTACTCTTAGGTTATGACGTACTACTGAAAGAAAAAGTATATCACTATGCTGATAAGATAAAATGATTGGCAGTTAAGATAAAGAATCTTCATTTACCTCCTTCCTCCTCCCCCACCTCCTAAAGCGACTGTAGGTTGCGGAAGGTGGGTGAGATTATCAAAAATGCTAGCAACAAGCAATTCAGGGTCCACAGGTCTGGTATGTTCTGCTACTAGTTCATTAGATATGAGTAGACTTTTTTTAAGTAAATATATATTTTAAAAGTTTCAAATTAATTATAGAAGTCTCAACTGAATTGTTTAATGACTAACACTTTTTTCTTTATGAAAACTTCCAGTTCATCATTAATTTATGCACATTGTTGATTGAAAACTGGAAGATTTTGCTACATATTTAAATTTTTAGAATTTTTTTCAAGGCAGAATTTTCAAGAATTGGGTTTCTGGCTCTATTAAACCTAGGTAGCCTCAAACTCACAGAGACCCAACTGCCTCTGCTTCCTGAGTGCTGGGGTTAAAAGTGTGTGCCACCACCACCAGGTTCCTTAAAATATTTTAAAGAAAAGAATTCTTCAAAGTTTTTGTGAGAGGTCCCCCCTGGAAGTATACTAAAAAGCAACTTAGTGGCGGGCAGAGTTAGTTAACCAAGTCTCCATATACCCTTGGGTTTATTCCAGCATCAATTGAACTGATAGAAAGTTTAATTGATGTCTAGCCTATGTGGCAACAGCATTGAGTTTTTTTAATTTTAGAATCTACCATTTAATTGAATTCCATCGCCAGCCTAGGACTTGTGTTCTAAGTCAAGAATACATTGCTTTCCCCAGACCTTTTATAATTTTTGTTTTTAAGAATAATTGTTTCCTAATGTGTCAATGTTAATATGAACTTTTTCTGTAAAGCAAAATTTTTCTTATATAAATACACTTAATTTTTAAAAAGTAATTGGATACTTTTGTTTATTAGGGCTCTAGCGAGATGCAGCATGGAAATTGTAGTTTGATACCAACAGATCAGTTTCAATTCCTTTGATCTACTTAGGTTTCAGAAACGGATCTTAAAATAGTAGTTATATCATGCTAAGATCTACAACTTGTTTTTGCCACCTGTGCAACCAACTGCCTGCCACTATTCAAGGAAAGCCACATGCTGGCATGACCAAACTGTGTCATCTCTGCCATTAATATTATATCCGTAAATAAATAAAATATCGCAATAGCACGTCTTACAGTCCCATATTACTTCTGAGACTATAATTGCTGCTACTCTTTGTTTTTTTCATTTCTCATTCTGACATTTTATGTTGATATTACACAGAGAGTTTCCTTTCAAGGAAAAAATACTTTAACCAATGGCTATGAAGGACAATATTATGATTACTAAGTTTAGAAAATACAAAAGGACGGTCTTTTATCAGAAAGAAAAAAAAGGTTTGCTAGTCCAAATCAGAATCTGGTTTTATTTATTGGATTGCACAAGTGGCATGTCACATTTGCCCACCAATAGTAATAATACAGTAAAATGCACTTTGGTAGATTAAGGCACTTTGACTGCTGTGTCAAAGAACTGCGGTGAGCACGTGCGTGCACGCGCGTACACACACACACACACACACACACACACACACAATTTAATTCTTGCATAAAGTTTTGAAATGGTAAACTGCCAAAGTAAGAACTAAGTATAATCTGAGTCTGAAATATGCATGTAAAACTAAAGAATGTGAATGGATGATAGAATACATTTATAATTTTTTTATTTTATTTTTATATGTAAGGATGTTTGCTTGCATGTATGTCTGTGTATTACAAGCATGCCTGGTGCCCACTGAGAGGAAGGTGTTGGATCCCCTGAAACCAAAGCCACCGATAGTTGTGAGCTACCATGTGGGCACTGGGAACTGAACCTAGGCTCTCTGCAAGGACAACAAATGCTCCTACCTGCTGAGCCATTTCTCTGGCCTGACAAAAGATACTTTTCAAGTGTGCCTAACTTGTAACACTCATTACATGGAAGATACTTTGACAAATGTCAAAAAGGAAATTAAATCAAAAGATGTGCCTACTTGAAATAAGCATGTGTCTATATAGTTCAGTAACCGTTACCAAGGGGAGCATCATGGTGTTGAGACACCTACTTGCGACAGCATCACTGAGGCCAGCCTCATAGCCAGACTGAAGCAAGTCTGGACCTCCACAGTCCCAAGGTGCAGCTGACCGTTGGTGAAGATGAGTCCACAGAATACCTTCCACCTATTCTGGGAAGTCAGTGCCAGTCTTGAATGCAACTCTATCCTTCAGAAGCAGTGGAGTGCTCTGGGGCTACGGGACATCTACTACAGTCCTGGGATTTAAGAGAAGTTGAAGAGCAATTTGGTATCTGCTGAAGCATTCAGACGGAATGTGGGTGATGGGCAGTCCCAGTTCAGTCTTTCACCATTTGAACAGCTTAGAGTCCTTGAACCTCAGGTCACCTGTGGAGACACTTGATCCTCTTCTTCCTGGACTTCAAGGCACTCTCCTCTTTACCAGCTGGCTTTTCTAGCCGAGATCGGTGATGCCTACTTAGTTCATTTCCTTAGAAGGTAGAGTTTAGATAGAGACAGAGGGTGGTTGGTAGGTGGTGTTGATAGCCAAAGCCAAGTGGAGCTCTAGATCCCATCAAGATTCTTCAAAACCTGTCCCCAACGCCTGCGCCTCTCTGGAATCACCTACTTCTGCCTTTTTGCCATTGAGATAGCGGAGCACAGAGACAGCGGGCTTTGTTTAAGTTCCTAACTTTTGTCATTCTGCAGCTGGAAAACCTTTAGTGAATCTCTTTCTCATCTCCATAAGATCCAAGTTATTTTAATATTTTTCATGGGGGGGAAGGGCAAGCTGTGCATGGCTCAGTGCACTCATGGGGGTCAGAAGACAACTTTCAGGAGTTCTCCCCTTCCACTTTATTGAGGCAAGGCCTTTCTTGTTTCTTTCTGTCGCCATTCCCCAGGCTTGCTCTCCTACTATTCTCTGGCCACCTCCCACCTCCGGGTAGGACTGCTGATTAGAGATTCAAGCTTCTTTTCGTAGATTCTGAGATCAGGTTGTCAGGCCTACGTGGCAAGTTCTTGACCTTGGCCTTCTACACCGCCAAGAGACAGACTAGGCTAATGTCTTGAAACCGGCACTCAGCAGCAATGTGGCCTGGGGAAAAATCTTCGCACACTGGATGCTAGTCATCTAGTAGGAAATGGGGAAAGTGATGCTGCACTACATTGATCCTGTCATAGGGACGGACGATATCGGCTTCTCCTTGGTGTTTACTAGCCACATGCTGATGTGGGAGTGATTTCTTTACAACAGAGTGGCGCCTAACGTGATGGACCAAATCCACTTAAAAACCTGAAAGGGAGCCTGGCGATGGTGGCGCACGCCTTTAATCCCAGCACTCGGGAGGCAGAGGCAGG
>NC_022012.1:56885659-56893950 GCF_000317375.1 Microtus ochrogaster
TAGGCCAACCCTTAGGTGGGTGGAGTAAACAGAACAGAATGCTGGGAGAAAGAAGCCAAGTCAGTAGTTGCCATGATTCTCCCACTCCAGACAGCCACAGGTTAAGATCTTCCCTGGTAAGCCACCTCGTGGGCTACACAGATTATTAGAAATGGGTTAGATCAATATGTAAGAGCTAGCCAATAAGAGGCTGAAACTAATGGGCCAGGCAGTATTTAAAAGAATACAGTTTCTGTGTAATTATTTCGGGGCATAAGCTAGCCATGCGGGCGTCCGCGTGCCAGGGACGCAGCCCACCGCTCATCACTACAACATGCCCGGAGTTTCAGTTTCTTCCCACCAGGCTTGAATGCAGTGACACAGAGCACAGGATCTGGTGTTCCATGTGGCCACAGCAACCTAGACTTGGAGAGGAGCTAACACTCCTAGTGAAATTTAACTAGTGGGGGAATGGGAGATGGAGAAATTCTGTCTTCTTAATTTCTCTCTACAAACTTTCTCCTAGTATAGTCTGAGGTAATAAGCCCCGAGCAGCCTGGGCGCTCCTGTGCCTCTTCAGGGGACATTGTGAAGTGGTGGAAGCTTGAAAGGCAACACCTTTTCTGCTACCATTTCACTCTTGCCAGCCCCGCTTGCCTTTCTCACTTCTAACACTTCAGGTCTGAACCTCTCAATGAGAGTATCAGTATTTGTATTCTATGTGGCTTTGGGATAGAAGAGGAGGAAGTCATTAGACTGGAACAAAAAAACAAAGCAAACTCCAGTGTAACTTCCCTTCTATGTATCCTAGATACTTGAATTCCTTGGGTTTAGGGCGCATATTCTTAATTTTCTTATTTGGCTTTATTGAGATGAGGCTTCACTATGAGACCCTAGGATAGCCTTGAATTCATTTTGTTTCCCAGGCTGTCTTCAAATGAAACAGTTCTTCTGGCTCAGCCTGCCAGTTTCTAGGGGTGGGTAGAGGCATGAGCCACGATGTTTGACTTCAGGTTGCAGATATTAAGAAGTCTGTCCTGCCCTGCTGTCCCTGGGGTAGAGGGATAATGACTATCTTGTCAATTTTTCCTGATAGTTTAGAACTCCATTTATGGAATCAGTAGGCAAGTTGACTTTGCAGCAAGCTAGTAGTAAGAAAAGAAATTGTCCCTAGCATCAAGTGACAGAGCCAGGATCTGAACCAGGATTTGTCTGCCCCAGAGGTAGCTCTCTTTCCTGAAGTCTGGTAACTTCTATAGGTGCTGGTGCAAGCCAAGTTTTGAGACAAGCGATGGGAATTCAGGTCCTATTCCTATGTCCAAGGAACCATGTTGGGGCAGAAATGGCCACCTAGGTGCAGTGGCCACAAGAAGAGATAGGTCGGAAGAGTTTTTTAGAAAACATGATTCAGTAAATGTATAACATTTAATAATCCCACAAGTGTTAAATCAAAGAGGTGAATGAAGAGGCAAAGACATCTCAGAGAGGACACCAGCAATGCACAGGAGAGTCACTCCACAAACTTCTGTGACACAGAAACTGTGAGGAGCATAGATACAGCCAGAGGATGTGCAGGGGAGGGGGTCAAGAGGCAGGAGGTACTGGGCTCTCCTTCCCTCCCTTCCCCCTTATCTTCTCCCCTCCCCTCTCCCTCCCATCTGTCCTTTCTCTTCCCATTCTTTCCTCTGTTCCTGTCTTGCTCTGCACAACTGGGTTGCCTGGTACTCACTATATAGACTAATTTGATCTTAAACTGATGGCACTCTTGCTTCAGCTTCCTCAGTGGTGGGGTTAGAGACATGGGCCACCATACCTGGCTTTTGTCCGGTATTATATCACAACAACAAGGAAAATAATACAGTAACTGTGAGATGACAGGAGATTAGCCCTTTATAAGAATCATTTCATATACCTGCAGCAAAATGTCACACTGTGTACCTTGAAGTTAAATCACTCTTAAAGCTAAAAAAGATTGTGTTTTGTAAAAAAAACTATTCAGAAAAAATAAAGTAGGCTCTACCATGAACATAAGCTGTTTTAAAGGCTCTGGTTTGATTTTTTTAATGACATAAATAATATGCTTAAGTCTTAGTATAAAGTACAACTAGCCTTATCAACTTGGCTTCATGATTTGGTAGAGGCGACTGGTAAAGCAATACCATGTTGCTTTCCCTTGAAATTTGAACACATGTGAGTGAGCAATTTTGTCTTTTTTAAATGTTAGTTTCTTAGAAATACCTTACAGGCCTAAAAAGAGAAGCTTCATCTAAGTATGATTTTATTTTTTTTTTAATTTAAGAAAAAACAAAGACAAACACCAGAGAAGTATACTCTTTTTTTTATTTTTTTTTATTGAGAAAAAAAAAATTTTTGCCTCCTCCCAGCCTCCCACTCCTCCCGCCCTCCCCCCACTCCTCTCCCCCTCCCTCTCGAGTCTGAAGAGCAGTCAGGGTTCCCTGCCCTGTGGAAAGTCCAAAGACCTCCCCCCTCCATCCTGGTCTAGGAAGGTGAACATCCAAACTGGCTAGGCCCCCACAAAGCCAGAACAAGAAGTAGGATCAAAACCTAGTGCCATTGTCCTTGGCTTCTCAGCAGCCCTCATTGTCCGCCATATTCAGAGAGTCCGGGTTTATCCCCTGCTTTTTCAGTCACAATCCAGTTGGCCTTGGTGAGGTCCCAATAGATCAGCCCCACTGTCTCGAAAAAAGTGAGAAGGGTAGGATGGGGAGAACTTGGGGCAACGGGATGATTGGGATACAGGAAGGTTGGATAGGGGAGCAGGGAAGCACATATCTTAATTAAGGGAGCCATCTTAGGGTTGGAAAGAGACTTGGACCTAGAGGGGCTTCCAGGTGCCCTAGGCGAGGTCCCCAGTTAGTTCCTGGGGCAGCTGAGGATAGGGAACCTGAAATGATCCTATCCTATAGCCATACTGATGAATATTTTGCATATCACCATAGAACCTTCATCTGGCGATGGATGGAGATAGAGACACAGACCCACACTGGAACACTGGACTGAGCTCCCAAAGTCCCAATGAGGAACAGAAGGAGGGAGAAGATGAGCAAGGAAGTCAGGACCAAGAGGGGTGCACCCACCCACGGAGAAGTATACTCTTAAAGCTACCAAAAGACTGATTATTTTGGTAATAATGCCATCAGCTGTGACTGGGAATGGGGCAATACATAAACCAAAACCCCACATAGTCTGGATTTCTGATTTCCCTTTGCTGTCAGTCTGCAGGACTTTGACAATTGTCTTCTTGCTCTGTTTCTCTACTTTGAAACACAAACCCTGAGTGTTTCTATAGCTTGGGATCGTGACTGTCCTCCAAAGACTTCTATGTTAAGTACTGAACTCCTAAGGTGATGCTATTTGGAAATGGTGGATATTTATGAGGTGGGGTTTGGTAAGCGTTCCTTAGGTCATTGGGACTGTGCTGGTGAAGTGGATAATGATACTTTGGTCTATCTACCTATCTATCTATCTATCTATCTATCTATCTATCTATCTATCTATCTATCTATCTATCTTTCCTCTTTCCTCTTTTGCCTCTTGGCTGATGAGATGAGCATATTCCCCCCTTCTACTCTTCACTCCTGCATGTGTATTCATGCACACATACATGCATATAGAAGCACATACACACACACACACAGGAGTATACACACATGCAGATGCCCACAAGAACACATACACACACACACACACACACACACACAGGAGTATACACACATGCACATGCCCACAAGAACACATACACACACATACACACATACACACACACACACACACACACACACACACACACAACCACACAGTGATTTTTTTTGTTATTGTTTTGGTTTGGTTTTTTTGTTTTGTTTTGTTTTGGAAGGAACTGTGTTGCAGCATTCTGTGTATAATGAACCTGCTGTGAGCTCAGTCTTTCCCTGCCATTGAAGTCTATCCAACTCCCATAATATAATATCTTACCTGCCAGCAGGAATAATGCTTACTGGAAGATAGGTCAGAAGAGAGCTTTGCCAGCCCGCAGTAAACGCCTGGGGGTACACATTAACCACAAAGGAGATGATCAAGCCTAAATATTAGATGACAGATCTCACCGACACCTCAAAGAAGTTAAATCTAAAATTTGTTTAATGTTCAAATTTTAGTTGAGTTTCCAGTTCACACACTCACACAGTTTACACAAATCTATATAGAAGAATTTCTCCTTTTCCCTTTTTTGAATAGTTTAAAAAAGCCTGTCTTTATGACATTCCGACTTACTCTGGTGGGAAAAATGGAGTCAAAGGAGAATATGGCTGGTTTCCAAGTTTCGTGCAAAAACTGGTGCAGTGGTGAAGAAGAATCGGGTAGAGTGGTTAAATCTTTTGCTTGGATTATTTTTTTAAAAATTAGGGAATGCATTCATCACACAAAGTCTTCCTGTCACATTGATCCCAGCAGCTTCCACTGAAGACCTTGTATGAAGCTGATCAGTGAACATTCTGAGTCAAGCACTGAACTAATAAAGCAGGAGAAAGCTTGCAGTTATCCCTCCTGGAGAAAAGTTACTTTATTATTTATTCATTTACTGGAGTGTGACAAAGTTCCGAGGTATTACTAAGCAAAATTTAACTACAGTATGCGAGAGATAAGTTGTTCAGATCTGGGTAAGATACATGTTTTCAAGCTGAAAGAACGGCCTTGGGCTTCCAGCAGAAACTGAATTCTCTCTACTGTCTGAAATAAGTAAAACGTATGAAGCCTTGCTTTTCAAGAAGATGGATTTCAGGTTGAACTCACATCTGCAATTGCAGCACTTGGGAGAATGAGATAGGACAACCTGCCTGGATTACATAGTGAGACCCTATCTCAAAAGAGGAAAAAAAGGAAACATAAGACACAGGCAATGAGTGACCGTTGTTGTAAACCACACATTGGGTGACATTTGTCTCGATTCAGCCATGACATGTTCACACATTCCAGGGTAGGGGTGTGTGGGTAAGAAATGTCAGGCAGAATAGACAGAGATACAAAAGAAACACAGAGACATAGGATAGTACCGGGAGGGCAACTCAGTGAATACTGAATTCACATGTGTTTATTTTCCTTAAGTTTATATACCCCAATCCAAAAACGGGGAAAGAAGGCAAAAGACTGCTTTAACATCACACAAAGAACAACCAAAACAGCTACTTGCTTCAATACTTGAGCCATCAAGCCACTATTTCCTGAGTTAAGCATTTTGATGTTTTGGGCAGAATATGCAGCAAATACACCTTAGACCAAGTATCCTGTAGGCAGCCACTCCCTATCTCAAACTTCATGTTTTAAAATGAAGGAGCAGGAATAGGCTTGAATAAGACTTAATAGTGAAAGATTGAATATTTTCTTCTTTGATACCAATAGAAAAACAAGCCTGTTGGCTCCAGTATTTTTATCCCATGCTTTGCTGAAGCTTAAACTAAGAAAAAGAAATTAAAGGAAAGATTAGAAAGAAAGGCATGATCCTGGTTTTATTAACATGTTTAGCCTACATGGAAAAAAATTCAAATCACACACACAAAAGAATTTCTATTGTTTAGAAAGTTTAAAACATGAAACATCAGTGTTCAATACATCATAGTGGTGAAGGCAAAATGGTGGCTGGTCAAATTGCATTCACAGAGATGAAGCAGAGAGAGGAGTGACCCTCCTTACTTCACGGTCTCACTCACGTGTCCTCAAGGCATTTTCTGTGGAACCATGGGAGTCTGTTAAAGGGTCTCAAGAATTTATTTAGGTATAGGATAGGGACAAACACTATATATACACTGACACAGAATCAATTAGATGCCACCGCTGATCCAGCTGCCTTTGTCCAACCATTCTGCCCTAGGTGAAGAGCACCAACCAACCACAAGTTGCCCCTCCCTCTTTCCACCTCCTGCTCAGCTACCACCACCCAAGAGAATGCAAGAGCAAGAGAGAGGCCATGACCCTCTCCCTTTGTGTATAGACAGACAAGAGCATACCTAGGGCTTGCTGCCCCAAAAGTTGTTGTCTAAATGGATCAAAATCCCGCCACACTCAGGTGAAAGGAACGTGTCACTTACATTTAAAGTGGGTCTTCCCATCTCAGCTAATTGAATCCAGATGTCTACTATCATGTCTAGAAGTTTTTTTTCCCAAGGTGATTCTAGATAGCATCAAGTAAACAACCAATGTTAACCACTTCCTTTTCACTAAGCTGTTGAGATTTTTTTTTAAAAAAAAATTGATCTTTAAGAGATTTTTAAAGCCTGTAGTTCCTGGATATAAGTTCTTTACATAGTTGTGTTTTAAATATATATACTTTCTCACAACTGAGGATTGCTACTTAATCTAACAATTGCTTATTTTATTGGTGTTCAGACATTCTTGTTTGATTGATAACGTTTAAATTTCATATCTATGATGATGTTCTCTGTGTTCTTTTCTTATCTGTCTTACAGCCACAAAAATATCATTTGACTTTAAAAAGAAGCTGTGTTGCTCATTGCTAAAATTTAGACATTTCCACTAAATAAATTTAATATAAAAACCCAATAGCATCAGAACTATTTATTGCAAACATTTTTTTTCTAATGTGTTGACTGGCTAATATGACTGACAAAAATATGGTGACTCCATATTTGTGGGTATAGCATCTGGACTCGGTTCCATGCTGTCCTCACGATGGTAGCTCTAGGGCAGCATGAATATAGTAGTAAAAGTCTTTTCAGTTTCATATGATTCTTCAATATTTTCATAACTATCCAAGGTCTTTCATACACACACACACACACACACACACACACAATTTGATATATATTCAGAATTGACTTAGGAATTGTCTCACCAGAGAAATGCAAATTAGAACTATATTGAAAATCCACTACCCATCTGTGCTAGCTAGTTTTATGTCAGCTAGACACAAGCTCAAGTCATCTAGGAGGAGAGAATCCTAATTGAGAAAATGCCTCCGTAAGATTGGACAAGCCTATGGAATATTTTCTTAACTAGCGATTGACTGGGAGAGCCTAGCCCATTATGGGTGCTGCCACTACCCCTAGGGTGGTGGCCCTGGGTTCTGAGGAAGTCATGAGGAGAAAACCAGTAAGTAACACCCCTCCATGGCCTCTGTATCAGCTTCTGCCTCCAGGTTCCTGTCCTCTCTTCCTTTGGTGATGAACAGTGATGTGGAAGTGTAGGCCAAATAAGCCCTTTCTTCCCCAACTTGTTTTTGGTCATGGTGTTTCATTACAGCAAGAGTAACCCTAACTAAGACACCAACCAACAGTATTGCTAAAATTAAACTCTGAACACATTAAATTTTTCTATATGGATGTGAAATAATTGGAAATTCATAAATTTTTGATAACAGGTGTGAAAATATTTGGGATTATCCACAAATGCCAAAAATATGTCCAACCTCCAACCCATCAATCCTGTATGTATGTATATGTATATAACCAAAACACTTGTGTATAGTAAAAAAAATCATATGATTTTGGCCATGCAAAATAGCTATCTTATTCTAAGTAGCCACTAACTAAAAGCATACAGTGAAACACTATGAAACAATATATAGTTATAAACTCTATATTACATCCAACAATATGAAAGAATCTTAGAATGGAGCAACTGGGGAAAGAAGCCAAGCATGAAAGAATATTTGACTCTATGATCCATATATCTAAAAAATCAAGAACAAGTAAAATAAATCTGTAAGATAAAGTTTAGAAAATTGAGGGAACTTTCTATCGGTGATGCAAATTTCTATGATTTTATTTGTGTGGTAGTTGTATGGGTTTATACATTGATAAGTATCCAGAAAATTATACTTGCGTATTTTTACTTTGTATGTACGATTCCTTAATACAAAGATAAAATAGAGAAGCGCCAGTTTGACTGGACGGAAAGCATAGTAGAATGGTTTCAAAAGCTGGAACACTGTCAGCTCATGTAGACCCTAGGAGTATCCGATCTCCTTGTGCGAATGACAAGTATAATGTGAAACAAAGCTAATTGTTGAAGAAATTACTAGACTGTCAGCCAACCTTGGTGTTGATTAGAGTGGGGTTGATTGGGTGAAAACAAAGCACTGTATCATGAGACAGACCTTCGATCAATAGGTGACCCTTTACTCCTTCAGAGGACAGTATGAAAACAGTAAGAACTAGCACCTTTTAAGCCCTTATTATGTGACTAGTTCCGCACATAGAAAGAATTCTTTCGGGAATTCACCAAGGCCAGCTGGCCTGAGTCTGAAAAAGCATGGGATAAAACCGGACTTGCTGAACATAGCGGACAATGAGGACTAC
>NC_022012.1:56894194-56896085 GCF_000317375.1 Microtus ochrogaster
TAAATTTAAAAAAAATTAAAAAAAAAAAAAGAAAGAGATTTGCACATATTACTAACACAGGAGTCAGGAGATTAACTGGCTGAGTTGGGGCTGTTGGAGCTGGCTTTGATTCTCGGCTTTCCAAGTTACTAACTTGACATGGCTCAGGTACTTCATCAATCTATACCTCACTGCACTAGATTTTAAAGTGAGGAAATAGTAACATCATCATGGAGTCTTGTGAGGATGAAGTAAGATGGCATTTATTGAACACTTAGAATAGTGTCAGACCATTCTCAGTGCTCACTGTAATTAAGTTAACAATTTTAGCTTTTTATTAAAAACAGTATTATCTAATTCAGATTTCACAATGACCTTCTAAGTTAAGTAAACATCGCTATTCTTATATTATTTGTGGGGAAGTAATGCTAAGTGCGGTTAAATCCTCTAAGGCCATCGATATAATTCTTGTCTGTTATTTTAACTCTTCAAATCTTTCCTGTTTCTCTCTATGCTTTCTTCTTTTCCTCTCCCTTGTTCTCCCCCTCCTGTCTCCTCCTCTTCTTCTTCCCCCTTCCTCCTTCTTCCCCTTCTTCTCCATCTTCTTTCTCTACATCCCCCTTCCCCCTTTGGTTTATTTTGCCTGATGGTTTCAGAGCATTCAGTTAGTCCATCATCGGGGAGGGGCCTGGCAGAATACAATATGTTATATTAAGCAGATCATGACATCTCTGTAGTGATATCTGTATTTTAATAAATAAAGCTTGCCTGAGGATCAGGAAAGTAAAACACCCACACTGGTCAGCCTTACAGTTAGGTAACATACACCAATAGCACTAGTTGTCATAAAAACTAGGCAGTGTATGCCTTTAATCCCAATGATGCACGCCTTTAATTCCAGCCCTAGAGATGATTATAAAATGATAGGAAACAGCTCTCAGAAGCAGTCTCATTCTGAGATTCCTGGTGGCAGGATCGTCATTTCGGATTGAGGTCAAGGTAAGGGCCAGTGGCTGGCTGCTTTGCTTTTCGGAGATTCAGGTTGAACCCTAATTTCAATCTCTTAAATTTTTATTAATTGTGCTTCATATCTCCAGGCTGATTTCTATTGGGGGATTGTTTAAATAATCTCTGATAACTTTGCCAAAACCATTTCAAAAGT
Organism: Microtus ochrogaster; assembly: GCF_000317375.1. Lineage (NCBI taxonomy): Eukaryota > Metazoa > Chordata > Mammalia > Rodentia > Cricetidae > Microtus > Microtus ochrogaster. The sequence goes on from NC_022012.1 coordinate 56,895,336, forward strand.
CAAAACATCAACTTTTTCTCCAGATTTCTTAGTTACCTTTGGTTATCCCAACACACCTCTAGTGAAATCAACAGACGTCATTTCTCATGCAGAGAGCATGCTGAATGCTTCATGATTAACAGTTCTCTTTTAATGATTCTGTTTACCAACCCTTTAACCAAGCATAGCAGAAAGATTTTAGTGCTGACTGAAATTTGGAAAAGAGGAAATGGGTTTGGACAAATTACTTAGTATCCTAGATTTCAAGATATACTATAGAACTGCAGTAGTGAAAACAGCATGATGCTGTCATAAAAACAGATTTAAGACCAACACTTACTTCTACAATGCACTCAATTTCTTAAAAAGAAGACAACAATACACATTTGGAGAAAAGACAACTGAAATGGATTATTAAAAATGCTGCCGGATCCCTGGTGGTAGAAGGCAGCAGAAATGCTGCAGATCCCCAAGCGGTGGCAGCAGGCCATGTGGCAGCAGGCAGTCGACTCTGAGAGCAGCCAATCTCAGGCAGGGATGGCCGCAGATCATCTAGTGATGGCTGGTCCTGGGCAGGGAGACATGCGGTGGCAGGCAAGAGACAGAGGCATGGATAGGCATGCCATGCAGAGTGAGGTTGGGTATTTATTAAGTGGGTTATGGAAGTATGGAAGGGAATGGGGAGAAGGAGAAGAAGGGAAGAAAAGAGAAGAGAAGAGAAGAGAAGAGAAGAGAAGAGAGGAGAGGAGAGGAGAGAAGAGGAGAGGAGAG
>NC_022012.1:56896185-56908918 GCF_000317375.1 Microtus ochrogaster
AGAAGAGAAGAGAAGAGAAGAGAAGAGAAGAGAAGAGAGAGAGACAGAGAGAGAGAGGAAAGAGAGAGAGAGAGAGAAGAGAAAGAGAGAGAGAAGGGAGAGACCGAAGCTGCCTTTCCCAGAGGGAGATGGAAAAGAGATAGAACTCAGGATGGAAGAGCTGAAGATCAGCCTGTCTCAGCAGATGGGGGAGGGAGTGGGCGTGGTTTGTCTCTTAAAGAGACAGAATAATTATTACAACAACATCTTCAACAAATGGTGCTGGCTAATGTAGATAGCTGTTTATGGAAGAATGAAGTTTAATATTTATCTCTGACCTGAACAAAACTCAACTCTGAATGGATCAAGAACTTTAACATAAGATCAGATAGCCTGTATTTAGTAGGGAATACGCTTAAATTAAGCTCATTGGCACAGGAAAAGACTTTCTAAAGTAGACCCCAATTAGCAAAGGCATTAAACCCAACAATTAACAAATGAAACTAAAATGGCTCTGGGACAACAAAGGACATATCCCTTGAGTGAAGAGGAAACCTACAGAATGGGGACAAATCTTTACTAGTTATATACCTGACAAAGAGCTAATATTTAGAATGTATAAAGAACAAAAAATAGATATCATGAAAGCAAACAGTCCAACTAAAAAGTGGGACATGAAACTAATAGATTCTCAAAAAAGAAATATAAATGGCTGAGAAACCATTCCTTCTAATGTTATCACCATTAGCTATCAGGGAAACACAAATTAAAATTACTTTTAGATTTCACTTTGCCCCAGCCAGAATGGCTGAGGGCAAAAACAAAACAAAACAAAAAACCACAAAAGCCAAGCAACTACAAATGCTAGCATTGATGCAGGGAAAGGGGACACTTATTCACTGTTGGTGGGAGTGCAAACTGCTTCAGTCACTATGGAAATCAGTGTGGAGGTTCCTCAAAGAGCTAAAAGTAGATCTGTCACATTACCCATCCATACCACTCTTGGGCATGTGCCCCCCCAAACCCCATATTCTACCATCGAGATGACCGCTTATCTTTATTCCGTTTCAGCTTTATTCACAATGTCCAGGAAATGTCCAGGAAATGGAAATAGTTTAGCCAACCTTCAACTGATGAGTAGATAATGAAAATGTGGATATATTCACACAATGGAATATTATTGAGCTATTAAGAGAAAAGATCTATCCATTGATGTGGGAGTGTCATATATCAATCTGTTGATTTCATTGGTTAAGTAATAAACAAACTGCTTGGGCTCATAGCTTAGAACATAGGTGGGTGGAGTAAACAGAACAGAATGCTGGGAGGAAGAGGAAGTGAGGTAAGATGCCTCAGACAGAGACGCCATGCTCCAAGCTCCCAGGCAGACGCGATTCAGCTCCGACCCAGAATGGACGTAGGCTAGAATCTTCCCAGTAAGCACACCTTGGGGTGCAACACAGATAATTGGAAATGGGCTAGTCTAGGTGTGAGAGTTAGCCAAGAAGAGGCTAGATAGAAAGGGGCCAAGCAGTGTTTAAAAGAATACAGTGTTGGTGTAATTATTTCGGGGCATAAGCTAGCCAAGCGGCTGGGGTGCTGGGGACGCAGACCCACCACTCCTATTACTACAATCCATTTGCCCACAAATTACAAAATGTCATATTTTTTTCTGCTGTGTAGTATTCCATTGTGTAAATATACCACATTTTTCTTATCCATTCTTTGGTCGAGGAATATTTAGGTTGTTTTCAGGTTCTGGTTATGACAAACAATACTGCTATGAACATAGTTAAGTGTATGTCCTTCTGGTATAATTGAACATCCTGTGAATATATACCCAAAAGTGGTATTGCTGTGTCTTGAAGAAGGTTGTTTGATAATTTTCTGAGAAATTGCCATACTGATAGCCAAAAGGGCTGTACCAGTTTGCACTCCCAGCAGCAATGCAGGAGTTCCCTTTACCCCACAACCTCTCCAATGTAAGCTGTCATGAGTGGTTTTGATTGGCCATTCTTACAGGTTTAAGAAGGAATCTCAGAGTTGTTTTGATCTGCATTTCTCTGATGACTAAGAATGTTGAGCATTTCCTTAAGTATCTTTCCGCCATTTTAGATTCTTCTATTGAGAGTTCTCTCTCTAGATCTGTACCCCAAAATATCATATTGAGTGGGTTACTTAGACCCAGACAGACACATATCATATGTACTCACTCATAAGTGGCTTTCATACATAAAGCAAAGAAAAATCAGCCTACAATTCACAATCTCAAAGAACCTAGACAACAATGAGGACCCTAAGAGAGACATACGTGGATCTAGTCTACATGGGAAGTAGAAAAAGACAAGCTCTCCTGAGTAAATTGCGAACATTGGGACCAATGGTAGAGGATAGAAGGGGGAGAGAGGAAGGTAGAGGGCAGAGAAAAATATATAGCTCAATAAAAACAATTAAAAGAAATCATAAAATGTTCAGCTAAATGGATGGAGCTGGAAACAGTCATTGTGAGTAAGGTAACCCAGACCCAGAAAGACAGATATCACATTTTCCCTCATGTGTGGAGGTTAGCTTTGAATCTTTAGATATGTGTGTTTCCTTTGGAACACCCAGTGAAGTTAGGAAATTACTCCTAAATTACTAAGGGTTTCTGGGAAGTCTTTCAAGGGAAGAAAATAGAATACACTGGTATAAAAGGTTAAAAAGAAATTACGGAACAAGAAGTATAAATTGGGTAGGAGGACGACAAGAGGACATAGTAGCAGAGGGAAACTGGAAGGGATAAAGACTTTTCCAAAAAGTTATAAGGAAATCTACTTGGCATATAAAGTCAAGTGGTAAGAAACAATATGAGGGGAGAAAAAGATGTTCGTTAATTTAAATTAGGCTTGTTTTGTGTTCTGTGACCTTTTATAAGTTATATCATTTCTTCATTTTATATTCAACTAATACTGTTATAAAGACTTGGAAAAGGGCAAAGCTGATCTCTAAATGTCACATGATTTTCTGGTGTTTCTTTTAAGTGCAACCTACCTATTGTTTTCTTCCCTCAACAGGAAAACTATCAATATGCCATTGTTAGTCTTCAGAAATTATGAAAAACTAGGGTCATTGTTGAAAGCCATCCTAATATACTTCCAGAAGTTAAAATAGTTCATTTATTTAATAGAGGTATCCCAAGGAAAAAAATGCCACAAATTATTGGCTATTGTATATTTTGAATTGTGCACACAATGAAGATACAGAAATCCAAAGTTCATGGCTTGTCCAAAAATCAAACAAAACAAACAAAAACCAGATATATATTAATATATATAAAGTGTTAGCTTTCATTGTCAAATTTGAAATAGCCCAGAGTCACCTGAGAAGAAAGTCTTAAGCAAAAATTGTCCAGATCAGACTGGCATGAAGGTGTCTTAGATATTAATTGATGTAAGAGGGCTAAGCCTATTGAGGGCAGAAGCTTTCTCTATGCATGTGGTCCTGGGATATATAAAGAATCTAACCAAGCATGAGTGAGCAAGCAAGCAAGACAGCAAGCAGTATTCTATAGTTTCTGCCCCAAGTTCCTACTTGACTTCTAGCCTTGGCTTTCCTCACTGAAGGACTATGAAGCAAGTGTCAGTCAAATAAATACTTCCCTTTCTTAAAATGCTTTTGGTCATGGTGTCTGTCAAAGATACAGAAAGAAAACAAATATACAGTTAGCCAGAAAATGATTACAACTTTACTATACTTGGATGTTTCGCGACTATAAAGACTCAAAAAGTTTATGCAGAAGCACAGAGTATGGGCTGCTCACGGCTTCATTGCTAGTAGCTTTTATTTGTTCTTTCTTTAGGAAACAAGATTTCCCAAATAGGCAACTCATACGCTATGTGTCTTGAAAACTGTATATGATTGGCCTGGTTTGGAGTGAAAATTCTAGAAGAGAGCCAGTATTTGTAAAAATAATTAATAACAATAATAAGAAGAATGTCGGCTTTGAAAAATTCAATGTTTATTTGGAAGGTAGTAAAGAGATCATGGTTCAGAGATCCAGTTGAGCACAGACATTTTAGGGACAGGCCATGGCCTTGTAACATTATGGAAAACCTGGATCATTCTTGAATTTTTATAGGACATGTCATCTCGACTGGCCAGGTGTCATGGAACATGATGATAGAGCTGAAATAGTTGAAGAATGTGATTCCACTGATTATCAGTTTATATTTCTAATCAAAGGGTTCTTTAAAGGGTCCCTTTAGTTTCGGGCCCAGTTAATTCCAGGACTGAATGCAGACTGAAGAATGTGGTCACATGTAAGTGTAACATATGCTTAGCAGAGGTAGTCAATAACTGAGTCCAACAATCAATAAGTAAGTAGTTCGAAATTAACTTCGGTATTCACACTGCATTCAGGAGCAATGGAATTAACTTCAAAACAGTTGATCAGAAGAGCCAGTTGGAAAAGAAGAATAATTATCCTGGTTTAAGGAAGAATTAAAGTGTAGACAGAAGATTCTGTCCCACCTGGTCCCACAGCCATTCTGTCCCAAAGAAACATACAGAGTCTTATATTAATTATAAACTGTTTGGCATATCTCAGGCTTATTACTAACCAGCTGTTATAACGCAAGTTAACCCATAAGTCTTAACTATGTTTAGCCATGTGGCTTGGTTCCTTTTCTCAGTAAGGCGTTCTCCTCTTGGGTCCTCTACATCTGGCTGGTGACTCTATCTGCCTTTCATCTTCCCAGAATTCTCCTAGTCTGGTTGCCCCGCCTAGACTTCCTGCCTGGCTCCTGACCAATCAGCCTTTTATTCAACCCAAAGGAGTGACAAATCTTTACAGTGTACAAGAGCATTATCCCAAAGCATTGAACTTCTTTTCAATGTTAGGCATTAAAGCTATTGCTTTGCACATGCTAGGCAATTGCTCTTCTACGAGCTGTACTCCTAAGCTCAAAATTTAATGTTTTAAAAAAAAAATGAGAATGTAGGCTTGCGATTTTGAAAACTAGACAGGAAGGAAAACCCTGCATATTATAAATAATTTTTGTAGTTAATACAACTTTAAAATTATTACATGTATATTTATTTAGTGTGTTTGTTGGGGGAGGAAGGAGTGGTCAGTGTACAACTTGCAGGCATCAGTTCTCTCTCTACAGAGTAGGGCCTGAGGATGACATTCAAGTTGCAGGCTTGGGAGGGATTACCTGCTGTGTCCTCCCATCTACCTGTCAGTGTGGATGAGACTTCAACTCTAGTTTATAAGTGTTAATCTTAGCATGGCTATAGGACCTTTTGGCTCAAAAGCTCTCCACATCTCGTTGAATGATGAAAACTAACTTACAAGAAATTAGTTAATTTTCAAAGATGAAAACCCTACCCTCACTTCAAAAAGTCTTATAAAGCAGTCCAGGAGTCCGTACTGTACTTAGGTGATTATTTCCTAAAATTTGTGAAAAATATCTTTTCCTGGACTTCTGAAAGTTATATTTTAGTGCTTAATTAGGTTAACACATAAAAACATAGACGAATGTAATAAGTATATCCATTGCTTCTATTTCAGGTCTCTGAATACTCTAAAGCTAAACTGAAGAGATATATAGAGCCACTGATTCATATCTCCTGCAGTCCATGCAATCAATTGAGTTACTGCTGCTAAATAAAGCCTGATTTTAATAATTGATCACTGAGGGAGACAGGCCAGACCACCAGCAAAACCTTTGCTTTGCAGGTATCACCCTTAGATGGAGATGCTGGTGCCCCACATTGACTCAGCCTCTGGAACACCTGTGCTGATCTGCGCACCTTGTGTATTGGGGCAAGGTGGATAATGAGGGCCCAAACTGCAAACTGACATTTAAATGATGTTTCTTCGGCTAGTACACAGAGAGTAAGAATTTGCAATGAGGATACTATTGTATGAAGTGAGGCAGACAGGGTCAAGGGCAGATGCTAGAGATGGACTTGGGGTTTCCATGTCAACCCACTTTTGTTCAGAAAAAGAAATACATCTTCACAGAAGTAGTATACGCTACCAGAACTTGTAATCAATACTCCTATTCGTTTTTTTACTTTTAAAAAGTAAAGTTCTATTGAAATAGTTTAGTAATAGAATAAAATAAGAACTAAACAAACAACAGAAAGGAAAAAAATCAGATGACCAAAGGAATAAACAATCTTTAATAATTATCCTAATAAAAGAAAAGTGTTTGGTAATAGTTATTGGAAGAAAATATCTTCACAACTGAGCAATAGCAGATTTCCCAAGTTTATAACATAAATTACTTTTTAAAATTTAAGCTAGTATGGGATCTGAACCTAATAATCAAACGCATTTCCTTATTTTAATTTTGTAAAGAGGTGAAGTTAGGCAATATTAGTCATAAATAAATTCAAGCCTATGTAAGTGCTAGAAGCATCAAAATCTAAGAATTGGAGAGAAGCAACATTAATATTTAAAAATTCACTAATTTCTCTGAATAAAATCTAATATCTGAAGAGGCCTTGTTTATCTTGACTTGGTCAAAACATTGAAAAAAGTAATATAAAAATTATGCACATATTACACAAGCAGAAAACCCCTGTTTAGACTTCATTTGTTTATGTTTATGGGAAAATAGAGAAAGGAAGGAAAAAAGGAAGAGGAAGAAAAGAAGGGATGAAGGGAGAGAGAGCAAAAGGCCTTGCTTTCCTAATTTTTTTATAATGATTTCCTGCCTTTCCTTTAATAATCAGAACAGTTAAAGTTAGAGATGTTGAAAATTTTAATGTTTGATAGACTCGAATTTAAAATGCAGTGACTAGATTCATCTGTATATATGTGTTTGTGTGTGTGTGTGTATAAAGAGTTCTTACAGTAGATCCAAACCAACCACATCAAATGGAAATTATTTTTGAGTTGATTAAGGATCTTCCTTCTCATACTAGATTTCCCATTAGAAACTCAAGTGTCAGTGATGGAGGAGGAGGAAACTTTTAGATATTCTGAAAATGACTGAAAATGTATGAGTGTTGGGGAAGGTGAAAATTTGAAGCATGAACTTATCAAGAAACCCAAGACTGACTAAAAAAAGCACGCAGTGTGACATGAAAAGCCAGGGAATGAAGGGGTAAAAAAATGAGAGTTTGGAAGAATGGAAATTGTCCATTTTGATTTTCTTAAAAATAATTTTTAAAAGTCAAGAAGTCACGCTAAGCCAGGATAGGAGTGGTAGAACAATAACAACAAAATAATGTTGTTATACTATTTCTTCCTTCTCATGTGATTCTACTTTCTCAATACTAGTAGGATTGTCCCCCAGGGATGCCCAGTGATCCGACATGTAAGAACTGTTGAAGGTAAAGCATACTGTGTCCTTACTACAGTGTCTTGTGGAAAGTCTGTTTGTCTATAAAATCACTTGCTTGCAGTACGGCTTTTCCACACCTGAATGTAAGCATGAGAATTATGAAAGTAATAGGATTTGTAATCCCAGAATCTAATTATAAGCTTTACATAAACTTCAGCACACATATCTCCCTAGAATAATGTTGGTATTATTCTGTAAGGGTCTGATGGATATCCTAGTGTGTGTTAGCCAATTATATTTCAGTCTTTGCAAAATATAGGCATATATAGAAAAACAAACACAATTTACAGATAGGTTATTGCTAGGCCTCCTATTTTCTAGGATTTCCTAACTATGAGATTGGGAAGAACATTTAGATTACCAAATGGGTTAAATCTAATGTCAGTCACATCTTTAAACATCATTAGAACTAATTTAATTCTCAATCTTGAGTTGGATTTGACTTCTACTAGCAATCTGAAAGTTTAGCTCTTATTCCTTTGAATCCTAGCATTTTTCTCATGAGAAAATTTCTCAGTATTTATTTGTTAGATAAGCCTCCCTCCCTTCCCTTTCCATATCTAAATTGATTTCATTCTTTGGGAGTCTTGAAGTTTAAGAAGTAAGTACATATAAAGGCAAGAGATGATTAACTCCTGTCCTGCAATTCTATCTTAAATATCACATTAATAATAAAATGTTCCATTTAGAATACCTCCAGCAGCAACTTCTGGGAACCTTGGCATCCTCTTCCCCATCTTCTTTTCCCACAGATCTCTGTGAGTCCAGCCCACTCCCTGTCCATCAAGCACTTTGTAGGATAGAAGAAGCCTGTAGACTTATGTTTTCTTCCCTGGAGCAGCCTTTTTTCACTGTGCTGCTTCGACTCTTAGAGAAATATGTTCTAAAACTGTTTTTCTTTTGTAATAGCCAACTCTACTGTCATAAAGTGATTTTTAAAAAATATGTGTAAATTTATCCATGAATAAATATGTACTTATTTTATAAATTAACATGTACAAATTGTAAACTAACAGGATCATTTAATTTGGAGGAAAAAAGCTTGAATGATTTACTAATGTTAAACTTGGGGTGGAAATATAGGATTTCTGGAATCTAGTTAATTTTTGTTACACATTATAAGGAAATGTGTTACAATTTATGTAAAAAGCTCTTTCAGTGATCTAATAAAGGAGAACCATTAAATAACATTAAACACCAAAAACCTTAATAAATGATGGGTGGTTTATTAAAGTAAATTAACCCCGTTATTTCTAAAGGCACCAGAATACTGTACTGTAGCTGCCCATGAACTTCAGATTTGACATTAACACTTTGTGGAGACATAGGGATGTCAATGAGAAGAGAAAGACAGCCATGGCAGAAACACACAGTGGTGGAGAGCAAGCCACAGGAGTGTGGTTTATTAGACAACGCCCTTCTCATAGCATGATGTAAATTTTGTTCTTCAGGGCAAATGTTTTTAAAAAGGTATTATTTGGAGAAGGATGCTTTCTACTTTTTTATTCATTGGGTGAAGCCTTTTGCTATGAAAGCAGCAAATGACTGGAGAATATATAGCTCAATGGTAGATTGCCTGTGTAACATGAGCAAGAACCTGGGTTCAACACCCAGCATTACAAAATAACAAAACAATGTAATAGTCCCACCAAAACCCATAAAGGTAACATAACACCAGTACAGAAACATAACTTAATATACAAGGTAACACACCAAATCCATGAGTTTTAGTTATGTGTTATTTACCATACTACAGAAGACAAGTCAAATTTCATAAAGGTAACAGAACTGTAATTAGTATTAATCTTAGTCTAGAGATGACTTAAAAGCCAGATGTTAAAAAAAGAATTATTGCTTATCAAGAGCAACACAGCTTTGTTCGTGTGATGCCAAGGGTACAGTATGGAATGCCATAGCTACTTTAAAGAAGTTTATTCCTATCATACAAAAATTAGTTTCAGTTTTCCAAGACTTCTTTCCTTTCTTCCTTCAGTTTTGTTTGTTCCTTTGTTTTATGAATTTTGTTTTGTGCTTTTTTTTTGTTCACCTTCATAGTTAAAATTCATGGAGAGCCTTATTTTTCTTCATGACACTTCTGAGGTCCATGAAGTAAATAAAAACATAAAGGGGTATGGGTCAAATCTAAACTATCTTTATAAAGAAACAGATTGCCTGTGAAAATAACTGTACACACCTCTGCCTTGGGAGCAAAACACAGGATTTCCAAATGAGAACTATTTGATAAGCATAGACATTTTGCACACATATGTGAAAATAAATGGCATAGCAAACTCCAGTTAACTGAAATGATTTATGTTTGATGTTAAAGAAACTTATGTGAAGTGGTCTTGTTTTTATTTTTTTTTCCAAAAAAAATTAATGGACTTAGCAGGATGCAATTTCACATCCAGAGGAAAAACAATACTTTATTGGACTGAGAGAATGGGAGAAAAGAATTTTAATTTTTGTATTCTGTATTTTTAATACAAAGCATTGATAGAAATTAGATTAAAGGCAAGCTTACACTGTTTTCAAACTAAGTATTTTAAAAAGAAACTAAAACATTGTCAAAGGTTAGTCAAAATGATAGGAATATCATATTCAGACAGAAGCAGGCTGTTCTTAAACAAGTTTTTTGTTTCTGATTTTAGTCTCATGAAAACCTCCCAAGGCTTCTGCTTGAGAAGCATACATGATATAATCATGATAGCTTTGCATATCACCCAAAGACATACAAGAAATACACAGAAAACTTTATCTAGAGAAATTTTACATTATGTTCGAAATTTGACTTTATTTCACAAGGATAAAAAGAAACGTAAGAGTAAGAATTAGGTTAGTGTATGCATTCAGAACCAGAAAACTTCAAGTAGAATTTCTAATTCTCAAAATCTGCTGATTTAAAGACCTTCCCAATGGACTATCACAATTATCTGAAGAACATAACACATGTTAAGAGGATAAAACAGCATCAGCCATATAAATAAATACAATTGCAAAAGGCATATAAAATGTTCTTATGCCTAGCCATCTAGAAGCAAGCTATTTTACCTATTACTGTAAGAATAAAACGCTTTTAAAGAAGCAAACATTTTAGAATCTGAGAATAGCCATGCCAGTTTGCAAGCCGTTGTTCTGGAAGCGAGGCAGTGATAGGACCAATCATGGTAACCTCTCATTTCTATTTTATTGAGTTACAAAAGGCAATTCTCTATCCCATTATTCCGAAGGGGTGGAGGTTGTTCCCTCTTGCTTACACGTGTGAGAATTTCTGAGCTTTCAGTGCACTCTTGCAGTGCAGCCCAAGGCAGCTGCAGCATTTCCCACCAGGAAGGCAAGGAGCTAGGAGGGTGCGAGGCTTGAGGAAACAATCCGGGAAAACCACAACCCAGCTTCTTGGTCCTTATCTCACAAATTACCTTTTAAAATCAGACCCATAAAAATGCAGCTTATTATCTAAAAATTTCAAAGAGGATCTTTTGTTAAAGATTAACAAAAGAATGGCTATCCTAATTCTCCTTAAAATGCCAAGCTTAAATAAAAATTGAACTCTCAGAGTCTTTTTGGAAAGTGCTTAAATCATCTGGAGATAAATATCACTTGGTGTCCTTGTTTTCTAACAAATGGCATTTTCCATTGTTTCCATTAATTTCACCCATATTCGTTTTAAAAATCACAAGGCCCCTATCCTCATCAGCAAAACAAAGATGAACGATTTATCATATAAAACCAGTAATTACATTCTGATTTACGAAAGATTTTTGTTTCTGCTTTTCGTCTGTTTTTAAGAAGTCCTCCCGTGATTAACTGTAAAGAGGAATGGTTTACACCTCAAATTAGAAGCCATTAATTAGCATGACGAAGTCAACTGCAAGATACACAGATAATTTAAATTATTTAATCACTAATCACCTTGGCTAAACTATAATATTCTCTTTCAATAACCTTCGGAGGGTTATCGACCGGTCAGTAATTTACCTCCATATCAGTTAGAGATAAGTATTACTAGCGTCCTTTCCTTTTCCTCAGGTTTATATTAGCCCTTCTTGTAAACACTTTAAAAAGCTTTAGGGTTCTTCACTCCCAAATCCCTAATTAGCCATCACTAGCCTTTTTGTAATAAGGGGGAAAAGATGGTCTGAAGTACAAATCTGGAGTTCCTCTTGTCCGTTTAACAAAACAAAAACATTTTTTTAGAAAATCGAACCCTTCAGGCAATGGTAGTAATAAAAGAAATATGCAGAGGTGGCTTCGGGAAATAACGGGTTTGCAAAACGCAAGTGCCTCACAAAAAAAAAAAAAAAAAAGCAGCCCGAACCTCTATTGCAAACCACGGCACTCCAATAAATTACACAACACTTGCACAGGCTGCAGAAATATTGCAGGACAAGACTTACACAGATGCCAATCCGCAGCATTTATACACATGCACATGGCAAGACAGAAAGCAAACACTAGCGTTCAAGTCGGCAGGGCGGCGCGATCCCGACTTGGCCCAGCGTGAGAGTGCTCCCTGAGTGTCTCTGTGCGTGCGTGAGAGTGAGCCCCATCCTCCCGGCATTTCCCCTCTTTGGGCAGTTTTGCTTCATTTGTTTCCTATTTCTGCTACATAGAAACTAACTTCCATCTCAGCCCAGCCAGCGCCGCTGAATAGAGCCTGTGCTGCGGCTCCGTGTGCGTCAGATTCCTCCGCGCAGCCGTGCCGGCCCCCTCCTTCCCTCCCTCCCTTTCTCCCTCCCGCGGGCGGCCTCCTTAGAGAAAGCGCCTGCCAAGCAGCCCGCCGTTTCGGCTCCGGCATCTTCTCGGGCTGCCAATAGAGAAATAAGTCGCGGCCCGGGCCGCGCGGAGGGGTGTCAGCGCGGGCGTTAGGCTTAGGCCGAGGCACTCCTTTTCCCCCGGGGGGCGGGGGCGGCGAGTGCGGGCCGCGAAGGCGCGGACTCCTTTCTGTGGCGGAGGGATCCCGGCGGAGGCGGCCGCAGCCCGGGCCGCTGCCTGAGAGTTGTTGTTTCCTCCTCCTCCTCCTCCTCCGCCTCCGCCGCCGTTGCTTGAATGGTGGAGCCGAGGTTCGGCTCGTGAGCACACACTGACAGCTACAGGGCAGGCGGCGGCACCGTCCCCGCTTCCCCTCGGCGGCGGGCTGTCCCGCCGGCGGCCCCGAAGTGACCCGCAAACATGTCTCGTGAGAGGAAAGGCCTCTCGGAGCTGCGATCGGGTAAGTCGGGCGCTGCGGGGCCGCCGCGCCGGGCGGACTCGCCCGCGGGCCCCCGCCCCCCGCGACCGCTCAGCCCGTGTCTCCCCGTCCTTCTCTCCCGCGCAGAGCTCTACTTCCTCATCGCCCGGTTCCTGGAAGATGGACCCTGTCAGCAGGCGGCTCAGGTAGGCGGCGCGCGTCGCGGGCCGGGCGGGCGGGCGCTCGC
>NC_022012.1:56909753-56925281 GCF_000317375.1 Microtus ochrogaster
CTGCTCCGAAGTGGCATTAGCATTTCACAAGGAGGCCATTCAGGCAACGGACGAACCTTGGCAAGATTTTTCCCTTTTTCTTTCCTCCTTCTCTTCCTTTTGCTTTCCGTAGATCTAGACGTAGATTTTATTTATTTTTATCTTTTTTTTTTTTTTTCGGTTGGAGGCGTTCAGATAGATACTTGGTCTTACCTTCCCGGCGCACATTTTGCATTTACAAAACCATACCTGCCGAAGTATAAATTTAGAAGTTTTAAAATGCGTTTTCTAATTTTGCTGATTCTTGGGGTATATTCCCTTCTTTTATTAAAAACTCAGTAATGGAGGGCATTGAAGAGTTTGATTTTTATCTACATAAGTTGCCGTGGGATGGACCTTGGGTCTTCATTTTTTTGTTTATATTGAGATGTTTTAATTCCTTGAAAAATTACTTTTTAAAATAGTTGGTGGGTTTTGCAAGGCAATAATTGTAAAAAATAATTGCTCCCACAAAATGGAGCTATCTCTTGAGTATTGTGAATGGAAAGGAAAGTCTTGGTGCTAGTTTACTTTAAAGGAGCTGTGGTTTCCGCAGCATCCTCCGTGGACACTGATTGACGTTGTTTGTACTAACGTGTTGAATAGTCAGTTATAACGGGCCATCGAGCAGCTGAAATTTAGACGATACATTGAGAAAATGTTCTGAGCCGCTCGTGTCTGCTCGAGGTAGTTGCGGTCACTTGTGTTGTCAGGGCTGTCGTGAGTAGGCAGTTTTTTAGTAGTTGAGAATGACTGTCTTAGGTGAGGTGATGGCATAACCTGATTCTCGTAGCTTTTGTGTGGTTTTGAAGAGGATTCGCATAGCTTTTGTGTGCATGTGTTATGATTTAATATAAACCATTGATGACTACGGGATTGTTTAGGCTTAAGAAAACCGAGGGGAGACTGTTTTGTATACATGCCTAAAGTTCAAGCAGCGGTTTAGGGTCGTTCAGTCATTACTTGGGCCAATCCTAAAGTGATTGGTATTTGAAGTAAACTCCAAGGTTTACTACTTGCAATATTTTAAGTTAAATACTTTTTTGGCAAAAATCTTCAGTATATTTCCATGTCTTCCTTGCTGTTTAAGAAAAATCAACTCTAAAAATACTGTCAAAAAGATACGGCGTGTTTTACCAAACTCGTTTTTTCCTTTCTTTTAAAAAGCCCACAAATTCCAAGTCACTAAAAATTGCTGTCCTTTTAACTTGAAGTGTCTTAGATTTTTGATCAAAGCTACTAATAGTGTTTGACTAAATAATGGGAGTGGCTAATCGGTATAGGAATATCATTTTGTTTTTCTGGTGAAAACACTAATGCAGATTTAGATTTAGACCTTATTTAATTTTAGAGAGGGTTCTCATCGGCTCAAATAGTAAAATGAAATATTCATAGTTTTTCAGGTTTCTTAAATTGTCTTTGTTAGTGTGTTATTTATGAAGAGCCACATGCTTTGTACGAAAGTGGTTTTTCTTGCTGAAGAGTTTTTTTTATCTCAACAGTCACCATGGCTTTACTCTGAAGACAGGTAAAAACTCTTAACTGGAACTTGGAGTTGATTCTTGTTCTTTTTTATTTACTCAGCATAAAACTGCTGAGTGCAAGGTACCCTTTAAAGTACTTGTGTATCCATCAGTTCCATTGCTGAGATGTGTGAGAATATGGCTGTGTTCATCTCACTGGAATTGCAGTTTAAGTTAGCCTTAAGAATATTTTGGTTGCCAGGTTTCTGAGCACATTAGTAGATCAGGAAATTTTCTGTTTTAATAAACACATGCAAAGTCTCTTGCATATTCTTTTATCTTAATTTAATTTCATAATTTATAACCTAAAGTTTTACTTTTTGTATGCATCAAATTGAACTAACAAAAATTGCCTTAAAATTATCTGGTGTGTGAAAATGTAGTTTCAGTAGTTTATACTTGTACATGGAAATGGTTTGTTGGTGTATTAACCAATGAGCTGAACAGTATTTTAAGTGGAAAAATTCATGTGAAATTGGAATTTTCTAGACAGTCTTTAGGAAAGAGCTGCACGTTTGTACTTGAGTTTGAAAATAAGTATTGATCAGCATTACTTGGAATACATTGATTGGAATTACATTGGAATCAGCTTTGGTCCAGAAGAAAATGAAGTGTTTAGTGCAGTTTTGAAAGTTTTATAAGTTAAAAAAGTGAAATTCATACATATATGTGTGTATATGTATATATGATTGAAAAAGGCAATTCTCAAGAACTGAGAATTTTGTCTTTGCTATTAAAAGAATGTGATGGATTATTATCTGGTCGAACACTTAAAATATTTTAAAAGTGAATGGAATTCAGTAGGATATTAAAATTGTTTTGAGGTCTCATTTAAGTTTATTCAGAGTTTATATTTTTTAACCTATAATTTTTTTTAAGGTAAAAGACATTTTTCAAGTATTCATCAGAATTCTTTTAAATGAAGCCAAGTATTAAGCCAAAAAAGTATTTATTTTTTAAGATAGCCTGGCCTTGAACTAACTCTCCCAGCGTAACTGAGGTTGACCTTGATTTTTCTGATGTTTCTGATAATGCTGGGATTATAGAGTGGTTTATGCAGTGCAAGGAAATGAACCAAGGAGCTTTGTGCATGCTTGCTGAGCACTTCACAGATTGAGCTAGCTACATCTTCAGTCCGTTTACATTTTATAGAGTAAGGTCTATGTTTTGGACAGTGTGCTCAGCTTTTTACTATGGGATTTCACTTACCTCAAGGTGCAGCCTTACAGTCGGTTGGCCTGCGTCAGCTTCCCAAGTGTTGGGGTTATAGGCTCATTTCCTAACTCAGTATTTGAATTTGTTGGTTCTTTAGTTCTGCTTCCCAGTTGCCTCCTTAATTAGTCATGATTGCTCTTTTATCAGATATTAACGTAGATTATTAAAGTATTTTCACTAGACTTGGGATGCTTTGATTACATTACTTTTTAAAGTTACTTCTTTTTTCAGTTGAGTTAATGTTTTGCTAATTTTGATGTAATTTTTTTGCTTTAAAAAAATAATCACTTTCTTTCCTTAAATTGATTGCATCTTACTAGGTATCTTTTTCTCAAGGTGAAAGGTTAGAAGTTAGGAGATATGGTTTGTTGTCTGAAACCTCGTGATAGATTACAGGTGATATGGGAAAACTAATTTCTCTCGCCTTGGTTATTTGTAGCCATATATGAAAGCATGGACTGAAAAGTAACTAAAACTAAGTTTTGAGTTAGAAATAGCAGTACATTGTTTTTAAGTTCTTAGCATTTATGTTTGGAGTTTAGTTTTTTATAATGGAAAAATAAACCTATAGAAATGATGCCAGTTTTGGAAACTGAATAAATGCTTTCCATAGTACTATTCTTTGGTGGTCATCCTACTTTGGGTTTTGTTGCTGTGATAAAACTCTGCAAGGAAAAAAAACAGCAATGTGGGGAGGAAAGGGTTATTTCATCCCAGAACTCCCAGGTCACTATCCATCCCTGAGGGAACTTGGAGGAATTCATGTCAAAGACCTGGAGGCAGAAACTAAAGAAGAGGCATGGAAGATGCTACTTATTGACTTATTCCCTGGTTTGCTTAGTGACTTTTCTTACACAGTTTAGGCTGGGCCTACCTACAGTGAGCTAGACCCTCATCAATACATGGTCTCAGGATGCTTTGATAAAAGCCGTTCCTCTTCCCAGGTGTGTCAGGTTGACGACTGAGTTATTATAATACCATTTCTTCTTGTAAAGATGAAGATTTCTGAGATAGTAGCCGAATTGTAAACCACCTCTTTATTACTCTGTAACTACTGTGTTTTTTCACTTTGGTTTAAGTAAGTTATTGGTAGCTTCAGATTTAGAGATGAATAGAGGGTCCTGAATAGAATTTACTTAAGTATATGTCTTAAGTATACAGTACTTAGAGTATGCTGATTAAAGTGAGTATCGTGGAATTAAACTTAGAGGTGAGCTTAAAGAAAGCACTGGCATAGTCGAGTGTTAAACTAGAAATTTCTGGTCTGTATTAAGATACTTTGAGATTTGTATAAATCTTTTCCAGGTTGAAAGAGAGCATATGAAGAGGTATATATGTGTTGGTAGCATTACAAGGCTTTCTGGGTTTTTCCCTTCATTTTTAAATTCTTTGACAGTTTTCATACATGTGCATAATGAATTTTAGCTGCCCCTTTTAAGAGTTTCAATTAAATAATAAGCTTAGCTTGATAGTTCATGAAACTGGACTTTTAAAATGACTTACTGTTATAATTAGGGATGAAATGGGTTAGGTAAAAAAGGAAAATAGTATGTGCTGAAGGACCAAAACTTCATCTTTTTTTATGTATACAGTTATTCTCTTGGTACTTGGTATCATTTTTAAAAGAATTGGATTCATTTATAAAATTTATGTGTGTACTTGTTGAGTGTGGGTTTTTATGCATGTGTGATTGTGACTGTCAGGACAACCTTGACATGGTGGTCCTCAGGCTGTCTAGCATGTACCAGGGATCCATCTACCTGTTTGTCTTTTCAGAGCTAGAATTAATTACAAGTGTGGTTACCTGATATTTTTTTAACAAGGGTTCTCTGTACCAAACCCAAGCAATTAATCAACTTTATCCCCAAGCCCTATAAATTTTTAAACTAAATGAATCCATATTAGATTCTTAATACATTGCCAAGTGAGGTGGACATAGAGGAATATTGGAATTGTTCCTTTCCTAACTGTTCATATAACTGAGACAGAGGAGTATCAAATGTATCCATTTGCTAATCTCTAAAATGGCCTAATAATGACAAACCCACCTTAAAAGTCTGGGAGTAGTAATGGGTGTAGGATTTGGTTTGCTCTTGGCAACCACAGTGACAATAGTAAAGGCTTTAGAACTGTGTGGTGGTGTAGAAACTGTAATGGGATTTATTGTATCAGTTATTCATGGCATTATAGGTGATGATAGCATGTTATAGAGGCAGTACCAAAGAATGCATGGGTTCTGCCACAGTTGGTAGGACGTCCTGGGTTTCTGTCATGAGTGGAGAGCATGTATATGACTTAGGAAAGGGTATAGTACAACAGTGCACAAAATAACTACTGTGAGCAGAATTGGTTGACTCTGGTTTACTTTTGGAGTGCAGAAACACTAGTTTGTAGGCAACTTGATGAAACACTTGTCTGGAACTTCAATCTATCGCTACATGTCAGGTGCTTTAGTTATCTTGAGTACTGAAAGCTGAAATAGGTAAAAATTAAACTGGTTGTTTGTTAGTATTATTACATTGACACTTTTAATAATACCAGCTTAAGGATTTTTTCCCCCTATCTTTTCATGAGGGGATATCTTTATCAGATTCATAAATTTGAGTTTTAAATTATACTCTAAAATTAATATGTTTGAGAGAATTTATTGTACATAGCAAATATTTAATTTTAAAAACTCAAGGTGTTGCTCTGAATTGAGCACTCCTGCTTTGCTGTATGGAGAAATCTGAAGAGGTTTTTTTTTTTTTTTTTAAAGCAGAACAGTCAGAGTTTATATGAATAAAGTTGAAGATATTTGTTGTCATTTTCTTTAACTGATAGGTACTGTATTGATAAGATAACTGAATTATCTAAATGTGTTCTTTTGATTGAATTCTTGAAGACAGGCATTCATGTTATGTTTGTTGCCAAGTACTTAGTAAGTAAACTTCCCAGATTAATTTTGATGTTGGCAAGGTTCTGTGTTAAGCATCTTATAAGGAAGTGATGAAAATTTAAGAATTCTCAAAATAGTTAACCTAACTTAGAAAATTTGATTTATAGATTCTATTAAATTTTTAATGCTCAAGCTTGTGTGATTACTGGGGAAAACTAAAGTTTTGAGAAGGAAACAGTACTATAAACTGATGGAATCTGGAGACCCGGACCTGATTAGTTTGTCTCCTATTTTCTGAAGATAAATTCTTGAACGAATTTACCTTATAGGTAGAGTTTTCTACATTTGTTAGTAAATCTTTAGTCTTTACAAAAAAAAGATTAAGTTTTGAAAAATAGTTGGCACCAAGATGTTTTTTGTGTGGAGAAGATAGTAAAAAGTTACTTAGAAAATGTATCCTAGCTTTAAAAATGATAAATAAAATTTAACTCATACTTCAAAAATCATAACAGCTTATAAATTTGAAAGTTTTGAGACTTTTAGTTTTAAAATTTTGTAGTTTTTATGAAAAGGCTTATAAACAGTGAATATGTTTTTTTGTAATTTTTAAAGTACTAGAATAGTTAGAAAAATGAGAGTTGTATTCTACTCAACTGGTCTTTTATAATGCAAAATACAGAGAGCAGAAGTAGCCAGTCCTTTTGATCTGACAAAGATTTTTGACCTAATCACATGGAAGGAGTGGATATGAAGTATTTTAATTAAAACATATTAGTGCTGAACATTGATCATCATTTTCATAAATATCAATTTGCTAAAGGAAAGGACATTTTTAGGTCAACATAGGAAAACCAAGTAATTGAAATGACTATTGAGTTAACTTCATTCTGAAAGTTCACTGGATTTTATATTGATATGTAATTCATGTGTATATGTAATCCAGAAGTGAAACTGACAAGGGGGACAAAGGGGGCTAAAAGGAGTCTGGATGAGAGAATGTCAGGTAGGGGCCTGGGGAGAAATATACCCAATGTGTATTATATACTTGTATGAAAGTTTAAAAAAATAAAGCTATCCCAAACAGTTTCCTGGATTAGGTAATATTTCTTCCCAATATATGGGTCACTATGTAATACACGCTTGGAGTGTCCTTAAAGTAGCAGTAGACTCTTTACTGTGTAGTGCTGAGGTCATAAGATGGTTCAAAGAATAAGTTAGTGATGCCTTCTTTGTGGCTTTGAGGGCACTTAGATTTAACAGTGCTTTCTCCATTCACTTTGCAAGTCTAATGCCTGGCTGCTTTGACATGAGATGTCTTTTTCTTTTAAAAGTTGAATAAGAAGTTCTTTTGGTATGTTGAGACAGGGTCTCTCTGTATAACCCTGGTTGTCTTGGATCTTGCTGTGAAGACCAGGCTGGTCTCATAACTGCCTTTGTCTGCTTCCCAAGTGCAGGGTTGAAAGTTGTACCTCACCACTGTGCAGCTGAATAAGAGAAGTACTTAATCATAGTATGTCTAGTGGGAATCATTGGTTTTCACTTTCCTCATAGCAACATCCTTCTGATGATACCTTTTTTTCCTTTAAAAAAAACTTAAATAGTTTATGAATGAGTACTCTGCACGTATACCTGAATGCTAGAAGAAGGCATCAGTTCCTATTATAGACAGTTGTGAAACACCATTTGGTTGCCGGGAATTGAACTCAGGACCATTGGAGGAGCAGCTAGCATTCTTAATTGCTGAGCCATCATCTCTCCAGCCCCTGATTATACTACCTTCTGATAATTGCTGAACTTAGTTTACTTTGCTTTTCTATTGCTGTGATAAACACCATGACCAAAAGCTACTTGGAGGAGGAAAGGGTTATTTCATCTTACCCCTTTATGTTACAGTCCTTCACTGAGGGAAGGAAGTAAGGACAAAAACTTAAGTGAGGCAGGAACAGAAACAAGCCAGAGAGCAGCACACTGGTTTAATTCTCCTTGTCTGCTTTCTTCTACAATATGGGACACCTTCCCAGGAGTCTTGAGACTTCCCACATCAATTTTCAGTGAAGAAAATGTTTCACAGACTTGTCTATAGATAATCTGTGCATTTTTTTAAAACTGAGTTGCCTCTCTCACACAACATTAGCTTATGTCCAGTTGACAGAAAACTGACCAGAATAGCATGCTACCCAGAAACAGGTTGGTTTACCCAAAGTTGCAGATTAACCAGCCAGCCAGCTTATTTTTTTTTCCCTTTTTTCCTGGTATGCTGCAATTCACATTCTCAGATGATTATACCATTCAAATTGCAGTTAATAATTCTAGAAATATTTCTTATGTATGATCTGAGAAAGAAGTGATAAACATGTAATTTTGACCAAAGTGGAAAAGAAATGAGAAGAGCTGTATTGTTTTATAGAGAAGTTTTTACTCTGATGTGAAAAACATTGCTATAGACCTATGGATCATTCTTTGGGGAAAAGGGTCAGTAAAGTGCTTCTGGATTTTAAAGCCGAGTACCTGATTGGTGTTGACAGTCCCTGTTTTGGAGCATTTTGTGTGGAGGGTCCATGGTTGCAGTTTTCCACATGAGTTCTAAAAAAGGAGACTCCTAGGATTCCTGGCGTCCTGAGGAAGTTGAATGACCAAGGCTAAGAATAGATGTAAGTTTGGAAATTAGCATAATAGTTTCCCAAAGAGAATATGTAGTGTGAGGGAAACATGTATGGGTTTGGGCTCTGACAGCTAGGGTCTCAAGGAACACCACTTTGTGGCCAGGTAGAAGAGGATGAACCTGTAAGAAGGAATGGATCCACAGATAGAGCAAAGCCAGAGAATGGCTTGAAAATTAAGGCTAGATGATGGAAGAGACATTAAGATACAGATTTACTTAAAAAAAAAATCAGTAGTTAAGGTGAACTCCAATGATGCTTTTGTTTTTCTGGT
Source organism: Microtus ochrogaster (assembly GCF_000317375.1). Taxonomy (NCBI): domain Eukaryota; kingdom Metazoa; phylum Chordata; class Mammalia; order Rodentia; family Cricetidae; genus Microtus; species Microtus ochrogaster. The sequence continues at coordinate 56,918,322 of NC_022012.1, forward strand.
GTTTTGTATTTATTTTAAAGATAAACTTGGGATTCTACTGTCGACATTACTTTTTAATAGAATTTTGTATTAAAGTACTTGGGAGCCTATATACACTTAGGTCCAGTGAGAATATAAAGTACTTGGGAGCCTATATACACTTAGGTCCAGTGAGAATATTTTGTGAAATCATGGTGATGTTAATGACTTTGATACAGTCATTATCATGATTTAGATCCCAGTTTTCCCCGCACTTGCTTATTTGTGTGTGCGTGGGAGGGCATGTTACATTCAGTGTGATTATTCTTTTTATTATATTTATTCCTCGATATATTAATGAGTCAATATGTAATGTGTAACTTGGGATATAAAGTAACAGTTGATTCTTACACCAGGTGCAATGCTAAGGACATTACATGTGGTTTAATTTATTCAAGACCATAGCCAACAAGTACAGGGACCTCTTACATTGTCCTTTTATAACTACTTTCACTCTGTCTTAATGTCTCTAACCTTTAATAATGCTTTACCTGCTTTTCATTTCTAAAATAGTATCTCAAAAAGTGATAGAACTTGAATCATATAGTAGATAATTTTGGGAGATTGTACCACCCACTAGTCCTTGAGCATTTATTCTTGGATGCTTTTTGTTTTAATTTATGCAAATGAAAGCTGTTGACTGAGGCAAGAGAGTGAGAGAAGAAATGAGACTAATAATGAACTATCAAATAAAAAGAACATATCTGACGAGGCAAACACTAGAGATGCATCTGGATGATTAAAGCTGAAAAGGGGATGGAGAACAGGTTAGGCAGGATTTGGGGGTTTTGTGAAGAAACTTGAGGATATTTAAATGTAGGCATGAATAGGAAGGAGGTGGCTGAGAAGAACTTCAGACTAAGGAGGACTAGCTTATGGTTTGGGTTTCTTTGAAGTCAAGTTAGGATTCATAGCATAGAGTATTTAGATGTTACATATTAAGAGGAACAGTTGCTCTAAGAAACAGGTTAAGTTGTAGCTTTAGGGATTTGATGGGGGGAATAGCTCCCCCCATAAGTAGATGAAAGGAGGTATGGAAAAGACTCGGAGGAGCTTATTGTTAGTCTCTTTCACCCCCCCCCCCCCACACCTTTGGTGCTACCTATAGACTGCTGAAGAGAAATAGTGACACAAGAATGCTCAAGTATGTATTCCTTGGGGCTACTTATGTTAGCACACTTTAATGTTTAACACTTATGTTAGAACAATTTAAAATTGTACTTTCCTGTTTAATTTAGAATTTCATTTGGGGAATTTTCTATGACTTTGAAAAATGTTTGAAACCACTAGAATAAAACAAAATATTTTTTTTTCTCTATTTTGATGTGCTAGGATAAGTGCTAATAAAATGTTTTCAGTATTGGGTAGTGGCGAGGTCAGCATTTCTTTATTTGTTAACTTGTTTGTTTACCTAAATAATCATTTATTAACCCTCAGAAGTTCGTTAGGTTCCTAGTAAACCGGTCTAATCCTGAGTCTTACACAAGACACAGACAAGTAAGTTGATTGGTGATCCAATAAGCATGAGACCTTTAGAAATTCCTCCTAGAGAGGCATAGAATGAATTTCTGATGAGGATTATAATTACCATTAGATTCCGACTGAGGTTTAAAGTATCAAGACTTATAAAGAATTGTTGTCCTCTTTTTAATTGTTGCTGCCTTTTAAACTATAGCTATCCTAGTCAGCAAGTGCAGCTCTCCTGCTCCCAGCAGCAGTTGGGCTGCAAGAGTGGGTTCCCCAGGCCCCAATTCTTTTAAAGCTGCCAATGGAACAGATCTAAATCTCTGTTGCTCTAAAGAATTTGAGATTCAAAGGTTGAATCTCTCCCTAGAGGCTGAATAGCAAGCAACTCACCTTCTCGTATCTCCCATGAAGTTTTCCTGCTCCTGCACCCCTCCTTATAAACCCTTCTCCACCTGGCTCTCCCTACTACTTCCTGTCAGCTAGTTGCTGACTCAGCCTCCTGACCACAGGTGACTTTTAATCAAACACGTCTTTACATCATTAAACAAATGTTCCAGAGCATAAACAAAGGTAACATACCTTAAAATATTCTGCAACAAAAAATTAAAGTACATAACGTGCAATGTAAGGGTGATTAAGGGAAACTTGAAAGGAGAACAAAAGGTGGGCAGAAAGAAGGGACTAAGGTGGTATGAACAGCTTATGGAAGGATGTGAAGCTTAGATATGAGAGAATGAGGTTTGGAAGTGGGTGGGTAAAGATTTCTAGTAGACATGTCAGTTTCTATATTTAATAGATCAAAAACTGAGCCGGGCGGTGGTGGCGCATGCCTTTAATCCCAGCACTCGGGAGGCAGAGGCAGGCGGATCTCTGTGAGTTCGAGGCCAGCCTGGTCTACAAGAGCTAGTTCCAGGACAGGAACCAAAAGCTACGGAGAAACCCTGTCTCGAAAAAAAAATCAAAAAAAAAAAAAGATCAAAAACTGGAGAAAGCATAGCATTTAAGAACTAAATGTCTCTTCTAACTTGAAAGTGAAATTTGAGTTTGAAAAATTGAAATAATCTGCATTATTAAAGAAAGCTTTAGTCAAAGTGTATTCATAATATTTTACTAAAAGGTACAGATCTGTAGAAAAGGTTACCAGTCTTACTATATGAAATGTATTCTTCCTGCAGATTGTAAAACAAGACCGTTATGAACTTCATCTTGCTAAAGTAAGAAGACTGAAAAGAAATTGAGTGGTTTTAGAGGTCATATTAAAATACTTATATTTGGACCAGAAAGATAGCTCAATGTTTTAAGAGCATTTGTAGCTCTTGCTGAAGTCCTGAGTTGAGATTCCAGCATCTACGTTAGGCATCTCATAACTGCCTGTAACTCCTGTTCTTAGGGATCTAATGCTTTCTTGTCTCTGCAGGCACTGGTGGCACACAAACACATGTAAATTTAAAAAAAATTTTTAAAGCAATAATTGTACAAGTTTTGATTTGAAGGGCACATTATAAATACTCCAGGCCTTTTTCATGTAAAGTTTACTTTTAAATTTTTTTAACTTAAGATATGTGTGTGTGTTTTATAGCAGGTATGCTGCTCTAATCACTCTGTTTATTAACCTTTAAGACAGGGTCTTCTACTGATCCTGGCACTAGACTATCGGTAAGCAAGCCCCAGTCAGCAGTCCTCCTATCTCTATCCTCAGTTATAGGCATGTGTGACCACCTCTCGATTTTCTTGTGGGCTTTAGGGGTTTGAACTCGGCTCCCCATGCTCATTCAACAAGCATTCTTGGTTGAGCCATCTTCTCAGGCTTAGTCATATTTTCAGTTCACCCGAATTCTTTACAAGGTAAAGTGTGATGTTAGATACATATGTGTTGTATGGTTATCAGTCAGAATTTAGCATATCCATCCCCTGATACATTTATCATATCTATGTGTAGTAAGAACATTCAAGATATTTTGAGCTACTTAGATAACTTTGCTAACTATAATCACCTTGTAACCAGAATCCCGAACTTTTCTGGTGCTTATCAGAGAAAAGTTTAAATATAATTTTAAAAATCTTTTGTTAAGTTTTCTTATAAACACTAAAGATAATTTAGTTTACTAATGTGCTACTTATTAGTGTTTTTTTCTTTTTCGGTTTTTGAGAGAGGGTTTCTCTGTGTAACAGCCCTAGCTGTCTTAAAGTTGAAAACAGATTTATCTGGAGTCTCAAAGGCTTTACTGACACTGGTCAAAAGAGTATATTGTACATAATTTGTAATGCATATTTTATTAAAGCTCCTTTTTTCTAAAGAGGTTCATTCTGCCAAGCCTTTTTGCTAACAACTTACATATATATATATATATATATATATATATATATATATATATATATCTCCTAGATTGTTGTTTTTAATTATAAGTGTGACAGTATGGTTCCATGTTATCTTCACAACAGGAATGTCTTCTGGAGTAAGATTTCTCTTCATTGGCTTAGTGTTAGACAGATATTTATTAGCCAACATTATAAAATATTTATGTGGCGGCGCATGCCTTTAGTCCCCAGCACTTGGGAGGCAGAGGCAGGCGAATATCTGTGAGTTTGAGGCCAGCCTGGTTTACAGAGTGAATTCCAGGACAGCCAGGACTGTTTCTCAGAGAAACCCTGTCTCAAAAAAAACATATATACACAAATAGGCGCGTGTGCTAGTCTGCAGAGTATAATAAAACCTAAAGATGTATCTTGGTGGTAGAATGTTTGCTTGCATGCTCAAGGCCTTGAGTTTTATCTTCAGCAGTGAGGAAGGGGAAAATAAAAGGAATATAACAGATAATATATCACGAAAGGATTTATTTATTTACTAGCCTTCAGGATTATTTTAAGAAAGTCATATTAAGATTGCCCAGTGGGTGAAATCCTTTACAATTTGGGCTTAAGGCTTTTAGGCGTGGGCTCAAGGCCCCTTTTCAGTACTACAAATTACTGTGTTCCTTTGTTAATGTGTGTTACATTTTACTGGTGGTTGTCATTAATGTTTCATGTTCTAGACCTATTAAATGCCAGTATAGTAATCTAATTTGATGTAATCATAGGTAATATCTATCTTACAGTTTTTCAAAACAAATTTATACGGGAAGTGGCTTTTTTCTTTACCTTTTTGTGAATCTTTAATATCTGGCTTAGACTATTAGTTTTTGTTGATTCTATTGTGAAATCATAAGTCATATGTGGCCTCTGGAATCTACTACCCCACACAGAAAATGGCAGGGAAAAGGCAACCAAAGTGTTATTCTTAGTTGTGGTTTTCACCTGAAGAGTCATCATTGGTTCTCAGCATCTTTTGAGAGCATCTTACTTGAATGGTTATTTTCTATAATAGGACATATTTTATAACTTCGATAGGTAAATATAAAGTTGTGAGATAGTATATATTCTAATTTAATTCATTTTAGATTTTGAAAAAAATTACTAAAAGATGAAATATTGAAAAAGAGGTGCTGTGGGAACTCCTTCAACCAATAGCCTTTAAGATACTGGCCCATTTTGGGTGTGGTCAAATGTACTGTATATACAGATGTAAAAACGTGTGCAGCCCCTTGGCTGCTGGATTCGATTCCTGTTTTCCGCTCATGCAGAGGACTGCTGATCTGTGAGTCTACCCCTAAATAAAGCTACCTTTATTATAGTCCATTCTGAGCTAGCATGGGACTATTTTATTATAATCGACAACAAACATGTTTCAAAAGCTAATCAGGTATGTGGAGTTCTTAATGTGGTCCATCTTTTTATAGTAGATAGCTTATTTTACTGTTGAAACTTGTTTGATGCAACAGTTAGAATTTTGTCTCACGCGCTCCCCCCCCCCCCCGAAAGTTTTTTGGTAAATTAAAATTTTAGCATGATGGAGGCGTGATGGTGCACACCTTTAATCCCAGCACTTGAGAGGCAGAGGCAGGCAGTCTCTTAGTTTGAGGCCAACATGGTCTGTATAGTGAGTTCCAGAACAGCTGGAGTTATGGAGATAAAACCTATTTCGAAAAACAACAAAAGTTAGCATAGATGGTATATTAAATATCTTTCAGCTTTTTATAATGAGAATCTAAAAAGACTAATTGTTTTTAATTTTGCATTTTATTATTTATAATAGTTTCAGAACATTGACTTTATGGGTTTTTTTTTTAATCTTTTTGCTGCTTTAAGGTTTTAAAAATCCCTATTTTTAATCTGCACCTCCAGACTGCTGCTAGGGTTATAGGTGTGTACCACCAGGCCTATAGTATCTGAGATAAAAAAAAAAACCCAGAACATTATGCACCCTCAGCTACCCCTGCCCCAAAACAGTGTGTTTATCAGTGTGTAGTATTGGCACTGACTAGCATGTTAATTTACAGAACTACGTTTAGTTTACATGAATTTATAGCAACTTTTTCTTCCTCAGTGTACTGGATGATAGGGTTACTTTGTTATGTGAATTAAGTGGTTTAACAAAATCTGAACATTCTCTTGGAGTGAAACAGTGTTGACTAACCTAAACAGTGTAATTTTTGAAACTCTTTTTACTTAACATTACATAGCAAATATTTTTGTTTGTTTGGACATAATAGGTTCCTATGTCTTTTTTTGACATAATAGGTGAAGTATTATAGACATCTTGCACCTGATCACTTGCTGCAAATCTGTCATCGACTAGGACCTCTTCTTGAGCAAGAAATTCCTCAGAGTGTTCCTGGAGTTCAAACTTTATTAGGAGCTGGGAGACAGTCCTTGTTACGTACAAATAAAAGTATGAACTTTTTTTTTCAATTTAGACATTCTTTTTTTTCACTTTTATATTTTATTTTTGTATTTATAAAATGTATGTTTTGATAGGCTGCAAGCATGTGGTATGGAAAGGATCTGCTTTGGCTGCACTACATTGTGGAAGGCCACCAGAGTCTCCAGTTAACTATGGTAGCCCACCTAGCATTGGTAAGTTGAGTTTACTCATATCATGTTGTGATGTCCTCTAGGTAAAAGACTAATGAAAATAAAGTTTTTAGTTACTGTGATGTCACAGAGCTGTATATTATGCATATCAACATTCAAAGATGAGAAACTTCTCAGATTACGTAAGTAACTTTAATAATGGTCGTAATGTACAATTATAAATTATAGGCATTGTTTCTTATGAAGATTGGGCATCTCAATGTTTTATTTTTTTCCTCAAACTTCCTTACTAAAAGTTACATTATGCTCATTTAATTAGTATTATAATTCCAGTTCATTATAATCTTAGTAAACAACTAGTTTGGTTTTCTTTTAATAAGCATTACATATTTTAATCCAAAGTTTTAAAGAGAACGAATTTGCAAATAAGTTTTCCTCTTGAATTGCTTTTTAGACACAGCCCATCTCCTCCATTCTAACTAGACTTTCTAGACATAGCCTATCACTTCTTGTGAATTTATAGAATGTTCTCAGGTATAGACGACTTTTTTTTTTTTTTTTTTT
>NC_022012.1:56925381-56940301 GCF_000317375.1 Microtus ochrogaster
TTTGGTTCCTGTCCTGGAACTAGCTCTTGTAGACCAGGCTGGCCTCGAACTCACAGAGATCAGCCTGCCTCTGCCTCCCGAGTGCTGGGATTAAAGGCGTGTGCCACCACCGCCCGGCTAGGTATAGACTTCTTGATCTGTCTTATACTTTTCTCTCTTCCAGTATATTGTCTAGTATTATAATCTTAGCTTTATGACGTTGCCTTTTCCAAAAACAGTAATAAAAAGGTAAATTATGACATTTTAGAGATATTTATATCATCTACCATTATGTCAGCCCCTGGCTATTAGAGGTCTTCTGCTTGTTCTAGCTTCTTTTCTCACATGCCCACTCCTGCCTGATATTTTTTAGTGGGGCTGAAAAATTCTTAGTATTTTAAAATAATGTCCACTTCATTGTTTTTCCTTTCTAGAGCTTCAGTTAATCAAATAAAGATTTTTTTTTTTTTTAGTTAGTCTGTTGCTCTCTTTTCTGTTTACAATTTTTTCTTTCTGTTAATGCATTCTGGATCATTTCATTTTACCTGTTTTCTAAAAGTATCCTGATATTTGTATGTTATATAATCATAGTTGGCTCTATTTTTTTATCTTTTATTGGTAAGATTTATCACCATTTTAGTATTAATCTAAGATTAAAAATAATTCTATAAAATATGCTATACTGCTTTTTCCTATTCCTTTCTTCCCTTCAGTTCATACTTTATCCCTCTCTGCGCAGTCCTCACTTAGCACCCTCACCTCAGCATATTCACCCCAGTCTGCTTTCTCAGTCGCTGTTCTCCTTTCACAACTCATTTTCTTGTGCTTTCTTCATCGTCGGTTTTAGCTTAACAGTTTCACAGTTTGTGATTAGTCGTTTTAAGCATCTATTTTCTTTACATTTTATATTGCCCTTTGATTCTTAATTTATCTGTCTTTAAATATACTTCTCATTTCCATTTGACATAATGCTAACTTAAAATTCTTTTCACTTTTCTATCCTCTGGAAACATTGTAAAAACTTTGTAAAAGGGGCATTGCCCCTCCAAGGTCATTTTTTCCTTTCTCACAAAATAGGATAACTCTTAAAGCTTTCGAAGATGTGTTTGCATTATACCAAAGTTCTTTTTAAATTTCCATTTCAAGTTAGAGTTGACAAAACAAAGGAGTACGTTTTTGAAAAATGCACAATTTCCATGGGGATTTTAGTACTTACAAAGTTGTGCTTTCATTTCTTAAGTAAATAATTGATCACATTTATTTTTAAGTTATATATGAGATTAAAAATTCCCCCATCCCATGATGACAAGCAACTTACTATGAATTCAGATGCACTCACAACTCCTTTCAGTTCTCTCTATATCTTTTCCCATAGTGATTATTGAGTTTGGTGTTGTGTTTTCATCTTTGTAAATGAAACAGTTTGTCATCTTTTCATTAGGTCTTTGATTTTTTTTTCAATTTCTTCAAAAATCCTTTGAATTTAATATTTGAACATTTCCTGGAAAATTTTTTGGAAATTGGATAATTCATAGACTGAGTAGATCTTATATAGATATTAGTGCTTTATTCAGTTCCTACAGTAAGACTCAATGAAATAAAATAGTCTCCTGTTATAGGAGGAGCGGGCCTGCTTCTCATCCCAGCCACCAGGCTAACTTAAGCCCCAAAATAATCACAGAAATTGTATTAATTAAATCACTGCCTGACCCATTAGTTCTAGCCTCTTATTGGCTAGCTCTCACATCTTGATTAACCCATTTCTATTAAACCTGTGTATCACCACGTGACTGTGGCTTACTGGCAAGATTCTAACCTACGTCCATCTCAGGCAGGAGATTGATGGCATCTGCCTGTCTGCCCTTCTTTCCAGCATTCAGTTCTGTCTACTCTGCCTACCTAATTTTTGCCCTATCAAAAGGCCAAGGCAGTTTCTTTATTCAACCAATGAAAGCAAAACATAGAAGGACCTCTTACACCAGTCTCCCACAAAATAATTTACTTTTATTACATAAATGCTTTGATTGCTTAGGGACAGCAAGTATAAATAAAGGTTAGTGTAAAATAGCTTTGAGTTTGCAGAACAAGTGGTGTCATTTGCATATCATAGCAGCTCTGTTAAGAGACCCCTTTTAGAACACTCCTGCATTGCTGGTGGGAGTGCAAGCTGGAATAACCCCTTTGGATATCAGTGTGGCAATTTCTTAAAAAATTAGGAAACAACCTTCTTCGACCCAGCAATACCACTTTTGGGTTATATCCAAAAGATGTTCAACTGTGCCACAAGTACATGTGCTCAGCTATGTTCATAGCAGCATTGTTTGTCATAACCAGAACCTGGAAACAACCTAAATGCCCCTCTACTGAGGAATGGATAAGGAAAATGTGGTACATTTACACAATGGAGTACTACACAGCAGAAAAAATAATGACATCTTGAAATCTGCAGTCAAATGTATGGAGCTAGAAAACATTTTGAGTGAGGTAACCCAGACCCACAAAGACAATTATCCTTAATCCAGGTATGGTTCAGTAGTTGACTGTTCAGTTTCCATGAATTTGTAGGCTTTCTGGGGATAGCATTGTTGTTGAATTCTAACTTTAATCCATGGTGATCTGATAAGACACAGGTGGTTACTAATATTTTTTTATATCTGTGGATGTTTGCTTTGTTACCAACTATGTGGTCGATTTTTGAGAAGGTTCCATGAGCTGCAGAGAAGAAGGTATATTCTTTCCTATTTGGGTGGAATGTTCTATAGATGTCTGTTAAGTCCATTTGATTCATTACCTCCATTAATTCTCTTATTTCTCTGTTAGGTTTCTGTCTGATTGACCTGTCCATTGGTGAGAGAGGAGTGTTGAAGTCTCCTACTATTAGTGTGTGTGGATTGATGGCTGCCTTGAGTTTTAGCAATGTTTCTTTTATGTACGTGGGTGCTTTTATATTAGGGGCATAGATGTTCAGGATTGAGACTTCATCTTGATGAACTGTTCCTGTTATGAGTATAAAATGCCCCTCTTGATCTCTTCTGATCGATTTAAGTTTGAAGTCAACCTTGTTAGAGATTAGTATGGCCACACCTGCTTGTCTTAAGTGGCTTTTAAACATAAAGCAAAGAAAACGAGCCTACAAATCACAATCCCAGAGAACCTAGACAACAATGAGGACTAAGAGAGACATACATGATGGATCTAATCTACATGGGAAGTAGAAAAAGACAAGATCTCCTTGGGAGAGGGTTGAAGGGGAGGGGAGAAGTAGGGAAGGAAGCAGAGAAAAAATGTAGAGCTCAATAAAAGTCAATAAAAAAAGAGACCCCTTTTATTAATGAAGAAACCGAATTGTAGACTTGGTAACAAATCTAGTACGTTCCCTGGTTGCTTTGATTTGCAGCTTCTGCATTTAGTTTTATATAATTATTATATAGCACCCTTTTACTTTCGTGAAATAACTTATGCTTTAACATACCAGCTGTGTCCATGTATTAATTTGAGTATAGCAATTGTTGGAAGTGTGCCTTAGTATAGGGACTGTAGAAATAATGAATTGTGGCTATTCTCTCAAGTTTATGTATTGTCAGATAAGTACTTGAATTTGAAATCAGGGACTCAGTTTCCTAAGAAAATTATAGGAATCTTCATGTGTTAGACTTAGAACTGAGGATGATTTTGAACTTGAGATTCTCCTCCCTTTACCTCTTGAGAGCTGAGATTGTAGGTGTGTACCTTACCACACCTTTTCCGACGCAAGGGATAGAACTCAGTGTTTTCACTTTATAAGAACTCTACCAACTAAGCTACATTCCTAACCCCAAATTTTGTAGTTTGAATAATTGGATTTGTTTTACTTAATTAACTTTTGCTGTTAGTTTCATCCTTTCCAGTTTTGTTTTCATTGCTGCCACAATAAATTATCTTAAAGCAAAACTTACGTTATTCTGTGCATTTCTCACTGAAGACTTGAATGCATTTTCACTGGAATTTAGTTAAAATGCATCTGCCACATGTTCTTTGTCCTTTTGTATTTTGTGTGCTAATCATCCTAGACTTACTTTGGGGCTTTTTCTCTTTTTCTTTTTATTGAGATTTTCATTGTGCATTTCAGGCTGACTTTGCAGAGTTAGAATTACAAGTCTCTACCACCTTGTCTAGCTCTGTCACTGACTTCTTGAAATTTTTATTGCATTTATTTTGTTTGTGAGTGGTGTGCGCATGCATGTACTACACATGTGTGTGGAGGTCAGAGAACAACTTGTGAGGATTGATTTTTTTTTTTTTCTTTTCATTTTCCCCACCATGTTGGTCCTAGGGATTGAACTCCAGGTATTTCGGCTTGTCAGCAAATCCCTTAACCCTTTTCCTGTCTCCACTTTTTTAATGTTCTTTAAGGCCCCAGGGTGCATGCTGTTCTCTCAACTTGGGACTATATTCCCCTCCTGTCAACATATTTTGCCTATTTTCAGTTTTAGATTTCTAGATAAGTTACTTCAACTCCCCCCTCCCCATATGTTTAGAACCTTTACTATATGTTCCAAAATTTCTTGATAACACTTACCATTGTTTGTACCAGGCACTTTCTTTTGGGTCACCAATCAGCTCTCAAATTGTGACATGGAGACGACTTATTGGGCTTTTTTTCTGGCTAGCTCTTTTAACTTAAAATAATAACCTATTTATCTACCTTTTGCCTAAGGGCTTTTTATTTTTTATTTCCCTGCTTCTTGTGTTTGGCTGACTGGCAGCTGCTTGCTTTCTGACCCTGGGTGTGTCTGTCCCCCCTTTCTTTCGTCATTCTTTTCTCCTTTCCTTGCATTCTTCTCTAGCCTAGGTTTCTTCTCCTAATTATTCTCTCTGCCTTCCAGCCCTGCCTATCTCTACTGCATAACTATTGCCTGTTTAGCTTTTTATTAGACCAGTCAAGCACCTCAAGATACCTTAGGCAGGCAAGATGGAACAAATGCAACACACTTTTATATAATTAATACACATCCTTACATTGTTAACAACACACTTTTATATAATTAACACACACATCCTTACATTGTTAACAACACACTTTTATATAATTAACACACACATCCTTACATTGTTAACAACACACTTTTATATAATTAACACACATCCTTACATTGTTAACAACACACTTTTATATAATTAACACAATCCTTACATTGTTAACAACACACTTTTATATAATTAACACACATCCTTACATTGTTAAGCAAATGCAGCATAAACAAATGTAACACATCTTTGCCCAATTAAAATAATATTCTACAACAATCTTATAAATTCTTATTTTCTGTCTTTCTTCCTTGCTAAGCTCAATCTCCACAAGTGTAAGTACCATGTCTTCTTTGTTAACATCCTATTGCCTAAACTTGGCTCAATGAGCTCTGTAAATGTTAGTTGGCAAAGTTAAATGACTGAGATGTTTGACATAGAAAAAACTATATAACGTTTTAAGGGTAGACATCTAAGTTTGATCCCCAGCACTAACGAAAAACTAATTTTTATTTTTTTCTGAGACAGGGTCTCTCTGCCCTGGAACTCATACTATATACACCAGGCTGGCCTCGAACTTAGAGATCTGCCTGCCTCTGCCTCCCAAGAACTGTGATTAAAGGTGTCCCTTACCATACTTGGCCAAAAACTAAAAAAAATAAAGAATTTTTATTAAAATAACTAGATTTTTTTTGCCAATGCTTAAAATTTAAAAGTACTCGTTTACTGTAGTATTTTCTAGTTGAAGTAGCATCAGATTGATTTCTAGTAAAGAAAAGGGGAAATAAATACCATCTCTAGGAATAATAATATTCATTCTTTTCTTTTTCATGTTATTTCCTATGTATTTGGCTCATGTAACTTTTTGTATACTTCCTGGGATTATCATTTCTTCCTGCCTGAAGTTTCACCTGCTTTGCTTCTTCTTTTTGGACCTCGTTCATCTCCTAAAATATTTACTAAATCTGTTTTTCTGTTTTGTTTTTTTTTTAAAGTAAAACAACTGAACACCAAAACTGAACATGTGAAGATTTTTAGCTCCTAACTATACCAGTCCTTTTATTTACATTAGTAAAATAAGGAGAAAAACTTTCATGGTTATTCTGTTGCCCAAGAGATTATTTCTATCTTCTATTTCCCATTACCTCTCTTAATTATTATTATTAACCTGATTATGAGATTGTCCATTTAATACTGTAATCATCATCTTTGGCTGAAGTTGGAGCTGTTCATTATGTAATTTGTCTTGCTCTGCTCTAGGTGGTGCTGTAGAAATGAACCAAATCATGTTGAAATATTTTCCATATGTTATCTGGCCTTCAAATTGGGATTTTTAGTTTGTCATTTTCTGTACATGTCTTTATTAAAAGTATCAGAATAATTTTCATGTTTCTAGAGTGCATTAGATTTTCCCTTTTAAATCCTAAATAAAATAGAACTTAGCTATCTTTGATCTATCTTTTACTTTAAAGTACAGTGAATTTGTGTGTGTGTGGGGAGCATTCCTGTGTAAATGTATGTATGTGCAGGTACAAACCCATGCATACACATGTGGAGGCCAGAAGTATATCACATGTCATACTCTGTTGCTCTTTATCTCAGTTCTTGAATCAGGATCTCACATCAGGTCTCTTGGATATCACTGTCTGTTCCTCTTCAAGCACTGAGGCCATAAATGATGTCTGGCTTTTATGTGGATGCCCTGGTCCAAACTCAGACCCTTATGTATGCCTAGCAAACATTTTACTTTCTGAGCCAACCCCTCAGTGAGAGATTTCAAACTTAAAACCAAATGTAGTCGCAGTTTCTTTTGGGTTGCCATTCCGCAAATAATGACATGGAAACTTATTAATTATAAAACTTGGCTGTTAGCTTAAGCTTGTTTCTAGCTAGTTATTATAACTTAAACTGTTTCTATTAGTGTAAGTTCTGCCACGTGGCTTTTTATTCTCCATTCTGTAAGTCCAACTTGCTCTGTGTGTCTTGCTGGTATCTCCCCAGCACCTAGGTTTATCTCCTGAGTTCCTCTCTTTGCAGAAATCCCGCCTAACTTCTCCTACCTAGCTGTTGGCCACTCAGCTCTTTATTAGGCTAATCAGAATAAAACAGTGAGCATTTTCACACAGTGCGATCAAATATCCCACGACAACCAAAGTTGAGGGCCTGTTATGCTTATCTTATGGCTTACAAATCAGAATATGAGATGATGAAATTTTTTTGTTGTTGATTTTGCTTTTTGAGGTGTTGTCTTCTGATGGAGTCCTATGCTAGCTTTATGCTTGCACTCTTTCTGCCTTGTCTTTCTGCCTTGTTCTCCTTTATGCTAGAGTTACAGATGTGTTCCGTTGTACCTACCAATATGTAAATTCTTTATATCATTTTTAGTCCATATAAAATTGGCAGTGGGCAATTTCTGTAACATAATATATCTTCATATTATTTTATCCTTATTTTTAATGCTTTTTGGGATTAAATTTCTTGAATCTTAAGTATTTTCTATTAAACTTTGTGTGTAAGTTAATCTTTTTAGATATTATAGAAAGAATAGGAGAAAGCTTGGAAAATAGAGAAAAGCTTTTGAAAAGAAATGAGTGGAATTGGTTATGTGCTATTATTTTGGTATATTTTCTCTTAGTCTTTTCCTACTATTGATGTAAGCAACATGGAGTATACTCTAGCATCATGGTGTTGGGATCATTACAATTTACTTCCAGTTTTCTTTCTGTTGAGGCATATAGTTTTCTTATGGTAAAGATAAGAATATATACACAGTGCTTTGAATAGTTTCTAGAATGTAGGATAGTACTCAGTAAATGTTATCCATTATGAGCCATTATTTCCAGATACATTGCATTGACATTTCTCAGCATTCTTGAACTTCATATGCTAATATTTAACTTTTAAAAAATACAATTATTTTTGTTTATGGGTACATCTGTGCTGCAGTGCTCCCATGAGGGTCAGAGGGCAACTAGTAGTCAGTTCTCTCATTCCTGGGGATCAAACTCCAAAGGCTTTGGGGCAAGTAATTTTAGCCATTGTATCATCTTTTTGGCCTAGTTTTTATGCTATTGAAGTCCTTCTATCATGACCCTCTCTAGCTGTAATGACTAGAAGTTGATAGCTTTCTTCTTCAGTGATTTTTTTCCCCCCAACATATTTGATGTATAGTTTTTAGTGTCATGCCTTAGAGATTTATAACTAGTGTTTTGTTGTTTTTTTTACTGCCACTGTCATACATCTTTTATATTAGAAGCTTTTTGTGGTCCTTTGAAATAGCATTTTGAGTAAATTAATATGCCATATTAAATACTTGATACCATGCAATATATTTGTGTGATAGGAATCCTGAAATCACTGTTATCCTGTAAGGACATGTATTTGTTTAGCAAGAACTCTGGATCATAGAGGAATCGCTCTCTGAATGTTTGATGAATACAGAACTATTTCACTAAAATTGAAGATGGACATGATAATTTGGGATTTTTAGCTCTTTGTTCTAATTAAAGTTTAGTTTCATAGATTTCCAAAGTCTTTAATACAGATATTGATTGTAAGCCTTATTTATATTCAGAAAGCCTTTTTTGACATAATTATGATTAAAATGAAACCTAGTTACAGATTATTCACAGTTCATTCTTTTTGTTTTAATTTAGGAAACATTTAGGTGTATTATTATAAATCCTACTTATGTAAATATTTTACTTAGTTAAACTCAAAACACTCATCTGTGAATGTTTGTAAACCATGGTCGTAGAATTAAATTAGACAAAATAGTAAAATAAAATTAATACACATTATTTGAAACAACCTTCTGTGAAAATGCCCCAGTGTTACTTATCTGAGTTCGTATTTTGTATTAAAGAAAAAAAAAGATTTGGGTTGCTCAAATTGTGCCGAGATACTTTCTGTATTTTGCCTCTTCATTTTCTTCTCTTCTAATTGTTCTTTTACAGAAATTGTTTCTCTGGGTTTGGAATCTGCAGCAGCGTATCTTCTTGAATTATTTATGTTGATAGACAGGCTTTGCTTTCGTAAATTTGTAGCTCCTGGGACCTCCGGTTCTAATGTTAATGAGGGAACAACTTTCCTACATGAGATTAGGTAGTATATCAAATGTTATATTCGTCTTAAAGAGCTTATAAAAATTATAGTTAATTTTGATCTTTGAGCTTTGGTACTTTATTTTTTACTTGAATACTTGTACATTACTTTGCAAAAGGAGAAGAAGTCTAAGATTTGAGAGGATAACAGTATTCCTGCTTTAGTATTTATTTGTTGATTTTGCCATATGTATTTATGTATTTTTTTTTTTTTTACTGTCATTGAAAATGTGGTTACCAGGCAGGCAGTGGGGGTTCACCTCTTAAAAAAAAAAGTTACTAAGATTGTAGATGCTTGTCTGTGACAGCTGTTTGTGTGCTTGTGCATGTGTATATACGTATGCTTTTTTCTACCTTAAGTGAACTTGGTAAAGCTAATGCCTGTATAATAAATTAAACTGGGGTAACGTTGCTGAAGTTTATCTAAAATCACCTGCATTGAAGATTTGATCCAGCTATAAGAACTTGATAATGAAAGATGTCAGTTTATGAGCAAATGATTCTAAATTGAGACTTGCAATATTTTTACTTAATTTCTTCAAAATTAGTTAATCAAGATTGAAATAGTTTAAAATAGACTAATGAAAAATACCCAGAAATATTAAAATGTCATTAATTGTAAAACTAAAATGCTTAGTAATGGCATAGATTAGCCTACCATAATTGTTAATCACAGTTTAAATAGAAAAAAGAAGAATTATTAAAACTTAAAGGCTAGATACTGTGGTTAGTTATTTAGGGGAGTATAAGTGTTTAAAAGTTATCTTAATCACTGTTCTGTTGCTGTGAAGAGCCACTGTGATCAAGAGGTTTAGTCCATTATCCTCTTGGTGGTGAGCATGGTGCCATGCAGGCAGGCATGGTGCTGGAGAAGCAGTTGAGAGCTATATCCTCATCTGTAGTCAGAGAGAGACAGAGGCACACTAGGCCTGGCATGGGTTTTTAAACCCACGCCCAGTGGCACTTCCTCCAAGGCCACACCTCCTAATCCTTTTAATCCCTTCAAGAGTTTCAATCCCTGGTGATTTAGCATTAAAATGAGTCTCTGGAGCTCATTCTCATGCAAACCACCATATTCCATTTTCTGGCCCCCATATGCTTGTGGCTATATCATAATGCAAAATATATTTAATAGTCCAGCTTCAAAAATCTTTATAATTTTTCATAGTTTCAATACTCTTTAAACATCCAGAGTCTCTTTTGAGACTCAAGGCTGTCTCTTAACTGTATCCTCCTGTAAATCAAAAAAAAAAAAAAAAAAAAAAGCCCATACTTCCAGTATATAATGGCACAGAATAACATTACCATTCCAAAAGAGAGGAAAGGGAGCATAATGAGGAAATACTGGACCAAAGCAAGACCGAAAACCAGCAAATTCTGCATCTTCATGTCTGATGGCAAAGTGCTCTTCAGATTTCCAACTGTTTTCAGCTTTATTAATGTCATACTTGACTCTTGCACTGGTTTCACACCTGAGCTGTATCCTCAGCAGGTATCCCATGCTTCTGGCATCTCCAAGTTTTGGGCTCTCCAACACAACCAAGGCTCCACCTTCACAGCTTGATGTAGGGGCCTCTGAGCATCCATGCAGACACCCCTGCCACATGCCTGGCCTCAGCAGCTTTTTTTTTTTTTTTTTTTTTTTAGCCACAGTGGAAGATGGTTAGAACCCTTTTCTTGATTCCTTGGCTCTAAAGCCAGAACAGTGTGGTCATGACTAAAGCTGCTAAGTTCTGCTTGTTGAGACTAGAACTTAGCCACCCCCCCCCACTCCCCTTCTTTCTGTTACTAATGGTCTCCTTTACTGTAGCATGATTAATAAAAACCCAGAGACAGAAATTGGGGTTCAACCTGATGAAGGCCAGAAAAGCAAAAACAGCCAGCCACTGGCTTTTACCTCTACTTCAAACAGAAGTAGATATCTTGCTTCCAGGAATCTCAGAATGAAACTGTGTCTTGAGAGCTGTCTCCTTATGCCTTATATTTCTCTCTAGGGCTGGGATTAAAGGTGTGTTATCACTGCCTGGTCTGTAAGGCTGACCAGTGGGGCTCTTTTACTCTCTGATCTTCAGAAAACTTTATTTATTAAAATACAAATGAAATTTCATGACATTTCACTGCTTACACTTTCCTTTAGTTCCTTTTCAAAGTTAGAAGCTTAACTGGGTGGAATCTTGTACTGAGGTCATACTCCTTTATTCCATTTATATATGAAGCTATGGAGATAACTCAGAAACTCACTTTATAGCAGATGTATTAAAAGCCTAAATGAGAAATGCAAACAAAAATTTATAGTTATTTATTGTACTGTTTTCTCAGTAACACTACTGAACTAGGAGAAAGTGAGAAAGGAAAAATTGCTATTAATTATTGTATAAAATGTGATAGTGTCAAAGGACAGCATTACATAAGCCAAGTATGTTGTAGAAAATGGAAATGATTTTACATAACATATCTGGAGGAACTGAAGTTTGTAAAGAGTAACTTGCTTAAGCTTGTAAGAACTCACAGACTGAAGCAGCATGCACAGCTCTGCACCAGATCCTCAGTGTGTATTTTAATGTATGGCTTTCAGTGTAGTTTTTTTTTTTTCATGAGACTCTTGAGTGTGTAGACGAGAGAACATCTGATTCTTGTGCCTTTTCCTTCTGTTTCTTTGTATTGTCCAACTTCATTGAGGTAGTTTTTGATTTATCTTATTCTTAAATTTTGTTAAATTTTATTATTATCTTTCAGCCTGTTCTTTTCTAATGAGAGGTAGGAAGGGAGTGGGTAAGGATGGGAGGGAGAGGTGGGAGAAACTGTAAGGAATAGAGGAAGTGGAAGCTACAATGAGGATATATTGTTGAGAAAAGAATCTATTTTCAATAAAAGGAAAAAAGTAACCTGCTTAACATTTCTTTTGTCAGATTTGAATACAAATACTGCATAGGTTTTAAAGTACCTATTTTTGAACAAAACTTGTATAATTTATGAAATCACTTTGAGTGGGGGTTTTTCATTGTACTTCTGCATTATGTTTTATTTTCTAAATTGACTGTACACCAATATTATGACTAGAGAAGTAATTCAGTTCTTGAGAAATAGCTGGAAGAACAAAGTGATTTGTTTGCGAAGTTTTGCGTTCTGGTACAGAAATTAATGGGTTTAACTACAGCTTGATACTTTACATGCACAGGTATTTTGCATATACAAGTATTTTGTATAATGTGGGCTTTTCACCTATGAGAGTCAGAGCAATTGATATTTCAGTGGCTAATTTCCAAAATTTTTCTTTTTGTTTTTCAGAGTGAGGTTGGATATTTATTTAGTGGTTATCAAAGGGAGGGGAGAAGAACAGAGAAGGGGGGGGGGAGGAGAGATGGAAGCTGGAAGCTACCTCTCCGAGAGACAGAAAAGAGCCAAAATTTTTATTTCATTACTGATTTATTTTTAGAAAATTGAGTAAATATAACTTTGTTATGCTCTTTTCTATTTAGCAGAGTAGTTGAAATACAAAGCAGTGTTTGGAGATTGAAAATATCATTTTATTTATTAGATACAGAGACCCTCTGTTTTTATTTTTTCTTAAACCTAGTTATTTTATTACTATGTTACTTATTTGTTAATTCACCAAATACATATTGATCTAAAAATAGCCAGGTTTTAGACTAAGTACAAAACAAACAAAATATATTATCTATGGAGTTATGTTGTATGCATGTCATGGGAAGAGCCAGGAAATAAATATGCTATATACAAATGTGATTATATCTGTAAATGAGTTTTTTATTAAGTAAATACATAACTACATAAAGGGTATCAAGGGTTACCAGTGGTGAGAGTGGATTGTGATTTTCAACGGGCAAATCAGTTTTAGTTTCATAGAAAGGTGACAGACATTTGAGGAAACATTAAAAGAACAAACAAACACCCCCTTCCTACCTCCCACCCCCACTGGGCATGGTAGGCAGAAGGTACAACTAGTGCAAACACCCTAAATTAGAAGCATGTTTGATGTGTTGGAAGAACGGGGCAGGTAATTAGTACCTGAAGCTGACAAAGTAGAGAAGTAATAAATGAATGCACACAGGTAGTGGACTACTTCTTAGGGTAGTTTCCTGTTGATGTGGTAAAATACCCTGTCAAAATCAGCTTAACAGGGAAAAGGTTTACTTGCCTTACAATTACAGGTTACAGTACTTTATTAGGAGGGAAATCAAGACATCAGGAACTGGAAATAGCTAGTTATATTGGATTCATAGTCTAAAGCTGAGAACAATTAATTCATTCATGCATGCCAGTGCTCAGCTTTCCCTCGCAATTTTATATAGTCAGGATCCCCTGCTCAGGAAATGATTTCACCCACAATTACGATGTGTTTCCACACATTAATTGATCAAGACAATCTCAGACATTCTCAGAGGTTAGCCTTACTATGGACAGTCCCTTAGATGTGTACCCTGGAGACCTGCTTCCTTCTTGTCATGTTGACAGTTAATATTAACCATCATATGAGACAAGTTTATGTACAACCTGGGTAGGTCCGTATTAAAGGAAGTGAAAATACTGTAGGTTTGAATAGAAAAGGTGTGGTAAGCATGAGACGTGAAGTTGGGAAACATTTGAAATTCACTAGTCTGCCTAGAGGGATATCTTTTTGTCTTGGGATGATAAGAAAGAATTCCCAAGGGGGAATGATTTAGTGTTATTTGGTAGAATTTAGAAATATTTCATTTTTTCATAAATAGGAAGATAAACGTACTTTTTGACCAAACTTATATTTCCACTTAAAATTAGAACTATAAGTAACCTCATAAAGGAACAGTTGCTTTTTATCCCCTTATATCTGTTTAGCCATGTTCATTTAAAACATTGATGTTGTATTCTAGTGAAATTTTAAAATTTTTGTAATTTGAGACATTTCTTTTTTACTCAGTATAATTATTAGAATATGAATAATTGCCATTTATTTTTCCCCCATGAAACTAAGTTACATTAAACAACATTATATATCTTATTAACCAAGATTCACCTATATTCCTTTTTGTTTAAAGGCTCTGCATTTGCTTGTGAATGATATACAAAGTAATTTTTATTTTTCTGTGAAATAGATCTAGAAGGATAGATAGATGTTATAGTAATGGTGTAATTAAAAAAGTAAAGTCTTTGAGTCCTAAATTATCATTTAATTTGTAAAAGTAACCTACTTTGATACAGTTGTCTTTTTCCAAATTTAACCACAATTGTATTTTAATGTTCTTTCCTCTTTAATTCTTATAGTTACACTGTTTGACTCACCAACTCAATTACCTGGTATCTCTATATATTATTTCCTTACCATGTCACATATTTAGTGCTGTTGATAGGGTCATAACTTACTTGAAAGCATAATGTTTTCTACTACAGGATAGAATGCTAACTAATTAATTACTTGTTAACTGTCACTAAGTGTAGTTAAAGATAGTTTCTTGTGTTTCTAGAATTTTTTTTTGCAGACTTCACTGTTTCAGTCATGTGGGTTTTTTATTTTTTCTAGTTGACTCATTTAATTATAGTTATCTTGAAAATTGACTAATGCCCCAGTTTTAGCCACTAACACTTTTTCATGTATAAATATTTTATCAGTAATTATTATCAACTTTGAGTTTTTAAAAAGTTACAACTAAAAATTTTGATATGTACTATTGCTAATCATTGTGAAATAATAGTTTTGATATTTTAATTGTCTTTAACAGTTGTATCTTTATACCTGAACAGTGTTAAATATTCTTTTTTTGTTGTTGTTTTTTTTTTTTATTAAGAAAGAAAAAAAAATTTCCGCCTCTTCCCAGCCTCCCACTCCTCCCACT
>NC_022012.1:56940639-56955394 GCF_000317375.1 Microtus ochrogaster
ACCCCTCTTGGTCCTGACTTCCTTGCTCATCTTCTCCCTCCTTCTGTTCCTCATTGGGACTTTGGGAGCTCAGTCCAGTGTTCCAGTGTGGGTCCCTCGCCAGATGAAGGTTCCGTCCAGATGGGATTCCTCAGCCCTTTGTGTTAAATATTCTTATATAGTTTGAGGTTCTAAGCATTTTGTAAGTTTTTGGATAGAAGGAATTAAAGTACATCTTGATAAAACTGTCATCATTGGGGTTGCATGTCACGGTTATTTTCTTGGGGTACAACAGGTGAGTCTGACATGTGAGTGGTCTGTGGTATTTGAATAATATGGTTTTATTTTGCTTCTGAAGGATAGTTGATAACTGGTTTTGTGTCCACAAAATAAAATTGGAGCCAAGCATTATATGGTTTAATACCAGGTTATTTCTGTGTATAAGGAATACATGTCAGAGACTAAACCATCATGGAAACTACTGACTGTTCTGTAACTGTAAATTACTGTATAACCTGTTTAAACTTAACTAAGTTAATTCACAGCTCTCAGATGACTTGTAAATGTTTTCAGGTGTTAGATTATTGAATAACATTTGTAGGCTAACAGTAGGCATTTGTTATATTCAAATATATGGTTTTATACTGATAGAATATTAAGCGTGATTTAATTTTCCTTTGAAATAGTGTTACTTTAAAACCCGTGAGGCATGCAGTTTTGTTAGCGTTTCAGCAGGACTCACACAAATGTGTGAGCCAAAATTGTATGTGGAAAAACTACCAAGATTCTTTACAATATACCTGAGATACCTTTGTTTCATAAGCTGTAGGGTATAATTGCTAGACTCTTAGTTTGGGTTAAATAGCTTATTGTGTGTGTGTTCATGTGCATGTGTGAGAATATATATAGTATGTGTGTATACATAAATGACACATACTGCTTTTAAGAAATTTTCTGCTTAAGTGCAAGTGAGAAACTGAAGTGATAACTAGCCAATATAGCTGGCATGTGCTTTGGGGGAATCAGCCGCTTTCTGTTAAAAACAAAAATTAGCCTAGATTTATTGGGTATACCTTCTCTGTACTTAAGTTATGTATAGGAAGTAAATACAGTAGTTATTAGGTTAGGTTTTTGTGTTGGAGTCAGTGTAGAAGACAGAAGATCAGCCTCAGTCAACTCTTGAAGTCAAGATCCCCAAGTGACTTCTGTTTTCACTCATGGAAAGGTTTGTTCTAAATCATTCTGGGAGACAGAATATTTGAGTAGTATTCATTGATGAATAAAAATCACTGGAGTCCAGATTTAACTGCTTTTGTATAGTAACTTTACTTCATAGCTTTAAAAGGTGTGTGTGTGTGTGTGTGTGTGTGTGTGTGTGTGTGTGTGTGTGTGTGTGTGTGAATGTGAATGTATGTGTGTTGTATTGCACACACACATATAGAATGCTTTCTTTTTAAAGAATTCTGGCCAAAGAGTAAAAAGTTTGAGTTTTAATCCTAGCTTTGTGTCTTATATTGTGACTTTGGATATAATCATTTGACTTTTTTTTTTAAGATCATAATAAAGAGCAACTATATTGTTTTTATCGTTTATTTGAGGACTTTAAACTAAGAGCCATATAGAAAGTAATTTTTGAAAATCAGCATTTGATAAATGAAATGACTTCTAGAAATCTGAATTTAAGAAACAGTTTCTTTCTGGAGTACATTTATATTCCCCGTTTTCTTGGTAGCGGATACTCTGTTTTCAAGGAAGCTGAATGGGAAATACAGACTTGAGCGACTTGTTCCAACTGCAGTATATCAGCATATGAAGATGCATAAACGAATTCTTGGACACTTATCATCGGTGTACTGTGTAACTTTTGATCGAACTGGCAGGCGGATATTTACTGTAAGTCACCTTTAAAGCCTTATCTTTTCTGATAGATAAAATTGAAGAAACATTGCCTAAATGAGAACTTGAAGTAAAAATTTTGATTTTTTTTTTTTTATCTTTTAATGGGAATCTGGAAATTTGGGTAATTTTTAAAAGCATGCTCTAAGAACCTCTAAGAAGTTTTTACTTAAATTCAAACTTTTTCCAAGTTCAGAAGTTCCTAAAGTATAACCACAGTTACACATAAGTGGTTCACTTATGTATTTCTCAATATTCATCACATAGGCTGATGGTGGGGCTTTTATAAAAGGTTATGTCATATTTTTAAGATCCTGGGCAAATTGTAGGATAGTATTAATCTGCAGAGAACCAGTTGCTAACCTGAGAACATTCTCTTTAAATGGTGATAGAAATTCTGAGTATATCAGATACTCTTTGCTTGGGATTTTGATTCCTCACACCTGATTCTCTAATAGCCATGATTCTAAAGAGGCACTGGGAGTCGTTTGTTCCGTTCTTTCTAGTGTGCTATGGGGAAAAGGAGTGGAGCATTTCTGCTGTGAGGGAGAAAAAACATTTTGGAAGCATTTCAACTTACTTTTTCAAGTGCCATAACTATTCAGTAAGGATAATATTTGTCTTACTACTATGGTTTTACTTATTAAACAATATCCTGTGGGCTGAAAGTTTGCATTCACACAGTCCTTATTGTCTTTGAATCAAGAAACTTCAAATAGAAATTCTCATTTTTGACTTTGGGGAATTGCTGCTAACTTTAAAGATTTGTTTTATTTTATATGCATATGAATGTTTTGCCTGCACAATATATGGGTTCACCTGGTGCCCATGAGTTCAGAAAAGGGCATCAGATTTCCTGGAAATGGAGTTAACAGATGGTTGTGAGCTTCCATCTAGGTGTGGCAATCAAGTCTAAGTCTTCTACAGAAATAACACAGACTCCTCACTACTGAGCCATCTCTCCAGCTGCTAATTTTAATAAAACTAACAATTATTATAGATTTTTTGTTTTTCTTTCAGTAAATTTGCATTTAAATTGAGAACTACGTATTCAGTTATCTATAGAACAGCTAAAGTAAAGAATCTGAAAGAATTTTCTTCTTTTAGTTCATTGTGCTTCACTTCCACTGTCATATTTCCTACTTTCTCCTCTATCACCTCCATTGGTTTTATGAAGGAAAAATAAAAATTTCTAAACATCCATATAGATCGTTAAATTCATGAAGAGCAGTTATCTGTATTTACTTTATGCTTGTTATATCCACATTAGTAGTTGACTTTTAAATTGTAATTGAATATCAATCAACCTAGCTGTTAATTTATTATGTTAATGTTTAGTTTTCAAAACCTAAATCATGGCATTTCTAATATATGAAGCAATTCCTTCAAAAGTAGTAATAAACTGAGATAACAAGAAAAGTATTATGTTGGTTTTATACTTTGGTGACTATAAAACATTTACATCATTGTCACTTTAATTATTAAAAACAAAAATCATAGATTTTCTATTTTGATGTTAGTAAAGTACCTTACAGGAGTTTTAAGAAAAATATGGATTGTAAATATCAAATTTATGCAGGATTATCTGATTTGATAGGAATTTGATGCATAATCTCTTAGAATGATTTGAAGGAAACAATGAAATAATGTATTTGTTCCTATTTTCTGAGCTTAATAAAATTTTCAGTACAGCATTTGAGAGTATTTTGAACCAAGAGATAATCAGATTAACTACCTTTGGCTCAATCTAGCCTACCACTTGTTCTTATAAATACTTTGTTTTTATAAAAATAAATAAACAGTTGCTTATATACTGAATGTAGTCACTGTTGAACACAAAATCACTTTTTAAATGGTTTCTTACAGGATTATATGGCCTGCAGAGTTAAAATTATTTATTATCTGGCCTTTTAAGAAAATGTTCATCTCAGGGCATTTAATTTGGGGAAGAAGAAATTTTTCTGGTTGTTTCTTTAGTTGAAGGCATACACAAAAGGGAAGAAAAGTAACATTAATGTTTATATGATCTTACCTAGACTTAAAAGATATTTTTAAGAATGAGATATAATTTATTAGTTGTGCTCTCAGTTTTCATTCATATGGTGATTTGTAGTTATATATTTTGAAATAGTACCTTGGAGTAAGATGCTAATGAACCTGTTTTTTGTTTTTTAAAGTTTATACTGTGTGTGTGCCTGCCCGTGTGTGTGTGTGTGTGTGTGTGTGTGTGTGTTTGTGCATGCCCGTGTGCTTGTTCACTCACATTAGTTTATGTGCAGGTGCCTGCAGAGGCCATGTGTCAGTCTTTTGGAACTAGAATTAGAGGCAGGTATAAGCAGCTTTATATGGGTGATAGGAACTAACAGGGTTTTTCAGTATATGCTCTTTACCTCTGAGCCATCTTTTTAGTGGTGAGTGTTTTTTCAATTTACTTTTAGCTTTGTATTATTACTTCAGTGGGTGGGTAACAGGCCACATTTATAACTACACGTATTTACCTTGTAAAGTCAAAATGATAATGGGTATTTTCTCATTCAGCTTTCTAAGCATTCAACATAATGAACTGATTGGAACTTTACAGTTCGGTCTTGAAAATTGAAGAGGGCTAGGTAAAGCTTGTGACAATAGTTCATGACGAATAGAAAATTGAGGTCTTAATACATTGCTATAATTTATTGAAATAACAATTCTGTAAAGGGCTAATCAGTATTTTCTTTTAGTACATTGGGTATTCTGAAACTTTCAGTTTTATTTCTAAGTTGGTAGTTCAGATATATTGAAGGCTTTACCAAGGGACTATTTCTCTTGAGCCTTCTACAAAGGCCCAACTATAGGCAGGTTTAATCCTGTCCTTAAAAACATCAGGTTTGCTATCAGAGTGCTCTAGTCACAGCCCTACCACCTCTTAAGAAAAAGAGGGGAATGGATAACAGTAGCAGCAACATAATGGGATTTTTGTGGTAGTAAGTGAAACACTGCATATTATTAGTACCTGTCAAAGGGTACAAATAAAAACCATTAAGCTTTAGCTATTGCTGTTAATTTCTAGACAGACTTAAGCAAACATTATCTATTTTTACTGTCTTAAATGCTTGTGTGATGTTAGAGTTTGAACTCAGTGAGTAGGCCGCTGAGCTATGTTCCAACCTTTAGCTAATCTCTTGTTCATAAATGCTATGAAAAGTTCTACAGGAAATCCTTGTAATTGGTAAGTGAAATTTTCTTTTAGGAAACAATTATTTGTGCTAACTTACTTTAGTCATTAATATTGTCTTAGAATATTTTTTAAAAGGAAGGAGGTAGCATAATTGTGAGTTAATATACAAGTTAAAATTTACTTTCTAATTCTTAATTTTGTAATCTTTTTACTTGGTTTCAGAATCACTGCCTGAAATTATGTTTATGAAAGGAAAACAGAGTTGATGAATTCTCAGGACTTATTCAATAATACAAAAGTTCATTGAGCAGATAAAAGACAGTGATCACAGCTTGGTGCAGTGACGCATGCTTTTAATCCCAGTATTCCAAAGGAGGCAGAGTCAGGTCTGGCTGTATGTAGAGAGTTCAGACCAGCCAGGCACATATAGTGTCCGGGGGTGGGGGGGACGACACCCCTTTTCAGAAACATAAAATGTATTTTTTTTTATTGAGATTAAGGCAAAGGAATGTAAAATACTACATTTACTAAGAGGTTATAATAAAGAATATGGGTTGATGTATTTAATGAATTTGAGTCCTTTTTTTTTTTAACCAATCATGATTCTTAGAATTGGAGGTATAAAATTTGAAGACACCTGTTTACAAATAGTAAATGGACAGTAATGATACCATATGATACAAACTTTCTGATATAATGTATTTGATTAGGTCCTTGATTCAACCTTACTGTAGAAAATGGTAAGGTAATTTGCTGGAGAAGTAACACTTTAGCTGAATTTACTGGATATTACAGAGTTAGAGAAAGGCATTTACACACTCTGAGAAACTATAATATATAATTTTGCAATATTAGATATAGCACAGAATTGATAATGGCTTATCATTGAGCATGAACTAGAAATGCTGATGGAACAAACGCACCAGGTTCCTGTATGACCTGCTAAAGAGTAAGTTTTCTGAATTCAAGAGAGAACAGGTGATTAAATTTAAAGTATATATTGCATTTCTGTAGGAGTTAAGATAGAGTTCTTAAGAACTCCTACAGAAATCAGGCTGGTCCGAAATTCACCATCTTTCTGCTTCATGTTCAGCCAAAATGCTGGGATTATTGATATATGCTTCTGTTTATAGATCCTGTTATGATATATGGATTAAAGCAATAGTGATGTTGGGGTGGTGTAAACTGAAAAGGTTCTGGCAGTGATCCATAGAACAAAGCAGAGCTTGAACAGTTACAAGGAAATAAGAATAAGATTAGCACATTGAAAATAAGATTTTAAAGACTGGCATACACCTGCATGTGCACGAGGACAAGTATGAGAGAATATATATTTAACTTGTTTAATAGGAAGTCATTTCATTTACTGTGTCAGGCTTTTAAGCAGAAATGTCTGCTAAATAGGACATGCTGCTCTTGTGTCTGAGAGGCCTATGTGGGAAGTCAAGTACACAATCTTAACAGTAGTGGGAACAAGAATGAGATCTAGCATATAAGATTCAGCTGAAAAATCATTTATATGAAAAACAACATTACAACTGAAGAAAGCTTAATCTTCAGCTTTTAAAACTGACAGGAGACATAATAATTGGCATGGGCTGTTGCTTCTGATTCTGGGGGTGGATAGTAGGTAGTCAGAGAAGGGTGTCATAGAAGCCAAGAGGTGAGGTTTTCATGAAAGACACAAGAATAAGGCAAAATAAGACTGAAGGTATCCTATGAGTTTGCCAAAGTTGTTAATTATTGCCTTGATCTAAATGTTTGTGGTCCCCACCCCCAAACTGCCATTTCAAAAGTATCTTAAAACCAAATCCCTATTAAAAGATACACCTTATGTTCATGGTTATTCGTGACTTCATGAGTTGGCTGGTTTCCTTAGAAAGAGGCCCAAGGGGACTTCTTTGCCTCTTGGGCAATGTCTGTTAGAAGTTGCCACTTAGGAAGTAGATATAGAGCTTTTTACTAGAAACTGACTCTCTTAGTCTCTGGGTCTTAGATTTCCTGCCTCTAGAACTCTGAGCATTTAAGTGGCTGTTTATAAATTACCCACCCCAAGGTATTGTTAACAGTAGCTCCAGTTTATTAAGACAAAAAATAACTTTGACATGTGCTAGGTGTCTCCACTTCTGTTTTAGTTACATTGTTATTTTCCCTATGCATCAAATGCAGACCTTTCTTTTTATTGTTCAAAACCTTTCTACTACCTACTTACTCCCTTTGCTAGGGATAGGATTGTTTTCTCAAACCATTCATGTGGTTAATTTCTTTATTAGCAGGTTGAGGTTGAAGATCTTGACATAATCTTGTATTATGCCCCAAAAGGTACCAATTGTTTAAGAGGAAAAATTGAAGGTGAGGAAAATAGTAACAAACACGACCAAAGTAACTTTATTAGTTGTAGGATATGTTGACACTGTTCATTTTGAGAAGTGTTCTAATGAGGAAAATGTAGCCTTTGCAAAAGACAACATCAGCTGGATCTGGTCAAAAAGACACATTCTGCAGAACTGGGTTCTGAGACATTGTACAGACCATGTTATAAACTTCTGAGGACATAAATAAGAAGGAATTACAGGTAGGGGAGCCTGAAGAAATGTGACATTTAAGTATAATGTGTGTATGAAGTCCAGTGCAAAAGAAAAAAACAGTATATTATGAGCAGGGCTGACAGGCTGAATGGATCCTGCATATTAAAGATAGTATTATTTATAAATAATAAAGATAGTATTTATATTAGCTAGCTTCCTTATTTCAGAGATTGTCCAGTTTAAGGAGGAAATGGTGTATCAGGTCTGCAACCTACTCTTAAAAGAGTTCAGAAAAAGTCTGTCTCTCTGTCTTTGTCTCTCTTTCTCTAAGTAATTGTGACTTTTTTCCCCTTTTAAAGTAAGGGAAAGATTTACAGGTTTATGTTTTAATTTTAAGGTCAACTGAGCAAAATTGCTCTGTTCCCAAATGTATATAATTTTCTACATGTATAAACATGAACTTTATTACTTCTCTATTATATTGGACATTTTCATTTAATATTTCACTTCCTTGTCACGTAAAAAATTTATTTGTGTATGTGTGATGTGAGTATATGTGTGCATGTGTGTTCGAGTGCTCATGTACAGAAGCAAGAGACTGTTGGTACCCTCTACTACCCTTAGCCTATTCTTTTAAGTGGAGGTCATCTCTCTCTGAACCTGGGCCTCTTACTTTCTCTGATAGGCTAGAATCCAGCAAATTCCGTGTTCTTGTTGTCAATCCCCTTTGAAGCTGGAGATACGGGCACTTGCAGAACACTTAGTGGATCCTGGGATCTGAACTCAGGAAGCACTCTTAACCCCAAGTCATCTCCCCAGCCCCTATACTTGCCACTTCTAATTCTCTAGCTCTTTGTTTTATAACCACAACTGTAATGGACAAAAAGATTGTTTACTTACTAGGCAAGAGTATTTACTGAATAAGCCATATGAAAAATAACTAAAGTTCTAAAAGCTTTCCTTTTTAATAAATAACAAGTAACTACCTTAATTACATTGAAACTTGCTTCAAGAAAGTAAAATTTGTGAATATAGATTTTTGACTGTGTTTTTTTTTCTACATTAGATTTATGTGGTTTGTAGCTTTGTGTTAAAGCTTAATGAAATTTTTATGTAGAATATACAGCATTTGTTTTCTGAAGTTTGAGGAAAATCAGAAACTCTATTGCATTACAAAATAAAAGCCATGTCAAACCTGTAGCAGTTTCCTTCCTCAAAAGAACAAAGCCATATGCCTCCTCGGATATATGTTGCCTAGACTTGTATGCAAAAGAATACTTGTAGCTTTCCCCATCGTGGGCTTTGTTACTCATCATCATCATCATCATCATCATCTTTAAGTATGGCCATTTATGGGGATTCATAAAATTTTAAACGTTTTTATATAAAAGGAAGCAGTTATTATTACCATCACTTCTATGTAATATTTAAAAGAATTAGATAAAAAGCAGTAATTCCAGCATAAAGGCCTGTCTTAAAGGCACCTTTCTTTAGTGCGATAATGTGTGGTCTTTTCAATTTTAGCACTAGAATCAGTGAACTTATAGGTTACATTAAGCCAAATTTTGTTTATATCCTAGTTTTTTATCAAGCCTTTATACTCTATTGTATTTTCAGAATTAAAGTATATTTTAACTTCTTTGCCTCCATTCTTCATTGAAAAGATATCTTGAAATAATAAAAACTCGTTAAATTTGGTCTTTTTTTAAAGATTAGGTAAGCTAAAGACTGCATAAATTTTTTTGTACGATATTTCAGCTTATACTAGGTTTAGTGACCATAGACAACTAGAAACATGACAGTGAGCACTTTTCAAGGTAATTATATTATTAAATAAAATAGCTACTTATTTCTTGTCCATACTGTTTTGCGATTAAGACTATATAACATTATAACTGGACTTAAAGTGACCTCCAAAATAACGGTTCAGTTTTGTAGCTAGTCTGATTTTTTTTCGTATTCCGTGTAATTATGTACAGTAAGTGGCACCTCTGTGCAGTTATATCTGCTGTTGTTGTCATGTTTAAACTAATAACTAACTTCTCTCTAACCTTGACCTTCTATTATTTCTCTGGACTATTCAGAAACAGGGTCTGTCAATTGAAATTCTCTAGTAAGAACTTAAGTAGGTTACATCCTTGCTCTTAACACCCTCTCTGATTTTCCATAGATTAAGCTTTTCCAGATTTAGATGCCAGTATCTGGGTATAATGTTCTGTAACTGATGGCTACCAATTTCTACTGGACATTGGGACTTTACTGAAAAAAGACAATAAAAAACAAAATAAAGACAACGCCAGTCAAGATGTTAGTACTACTTAAATATACCTAAATGCTATCTAAAAGTATTAGGTTTTTTCACTGTTAATTTTGGAATTTTTTTTCTTAATTTTATTCAAAGGTTTCTTAACTTTGTTCACATTTTTGGTCTGTCCTTTTGTTCCTTTTTTTTTTTCCAGGAAATAATATTCATGTGCTTGTTTTTATTATTTGTGTTTGTTGAGGTTGGTTACACAATTTTTTTCTGATTTGCTTTAAAAATTGTTCTCAATACTCCTTTATACCTATTTAAATTCATTTTCTTTTAAAATTTCTTAGTATGAAAGTAATGAGTTTCAGTATGACATTTTCATGAATATGTGTCATGTTCAAATTTGTCACCCTCCTCTACTATCCTTACCCATGTTCCTGTCATTTGGCTTGCTCCCTTACTTGGAAACACCTTCCTGTATAGTCCCTTCATTGCTTTCATTTCCCAAATATCTATTACCCATTACTCTTACTTCCCCTACCTTTTATTTAGAAGTAAAGGAAGGAGCCCTGTAGAGAAATAGGGGGAGAGGAAAGTTAAATATAAAAAGAGGAAAGGATAATAGCAAGGGTAGAAGAATGTTTTGGGGAGAAACAAGAGATTGTAGTAAGGAATGGGCCACTTGTTGGTTCCCAGCCGCTTAGCCCCGAAATAATCACACAGAAACTGTATTAATTAAATAACTGCTTGGCCCATTAGCTCTACCTTCTTATTGGCTAATTCTTACATATTAATTTAACCCATTTCTAGTAATCTGTATATTGCCACATGCCTGTGGTTTACCCGGTAGCGTTCCCAGTGTCTGTTCTGCATGGCTTCTCTAACTCGCCTTTCTCCTCCCATGTTATGCTATAGGCCAAGCCAGTTTATTCATTAACCAATAAAAGTAACACGTAGACAGAAGGACCTCCCACACCAACAGATTGTATATTTTTTAAGTTTAAATGAAACAAAACAGTTCCCAATTATAGACTGAAAAGAAAAAATACTACTTAGTAATGAAAATAGTATAAGTAAAATCAGGTGATATATGAAGAGGAACTAAAACAAAAGCTTTTTAAAATATATTAAAACACCATGAAACAGAAATACATCTAAAAGTGTAATAAGTACACTTCTTTTTTAACCAGAAAAAAAGATGTGGCTGTGCTTGATGTCACACACCTTTAATCCCAGCACTCAGGAGTCAGGGCCAGGTGGATCTTTCTGTGAGCTCTAGATGAGCCTGGTCAGGGTAGTAAGAGATT
Organism: Microtus ochrogaster; assembly: GCF_000317375.1. Taxonomy (NCBI): domain Eukaryota; kingdom Metazoa; phylum Chordata; class Mammalia; order Rodentia; family Cricetidae; genus Microtus; species Microtus ochrogaster. The sequence goes on from NC_022012.1 coordinate 56,951,758, forward strand.
GGTGGTTTTTTTTTTGTTTTTTTTTTTTTTGGTTGTTGTTGTTTTTTTGAGCAGGTTCTTCTTGGGTTCTCTGATTTGAGATGTCCAGTTATCTAATATGAAGGTAGAGAGTGTCAATTGAGCTAGTAGACTCTTGTATTTCCTATGGTTTGGACTGGTGCTGTATCTGTATTAGACAGCTATCTAATGTCCACCTTACTGTCTCTATCTTGGTAGCTCTCCTTCTTTACCTACCAGGGACATTTTCTGACAACACTGAGCTTTGCAGTCTTAAAGACTGACCTAGTTCTCTCACCCTCCACACACTTCCCAGATCATCACTGCTGGTGTGGCTATTGTTTTATCTGACAGATATATTTTCCAAGCCTATCAGGACTGTGGAAAGGGACCAGGCCCTGAGGCAGATCTGTCTTCATGCTTTTCAAAGAACTCCTGAGTGTTATTCATCTTCATCCAGTATTTTTGCTCTGTAACAGGTATAGATGCATGGCTGCAAAGGTCAATCTGCTTGTTGTCCTCAGTAGCATGGTTGCAGAGGTTGAATCTCTCAAGGTCTAGAGTTTTCTCTGTTGGTGTTGCTAGCCACTGAGGGCAGGATATCTCTGATGAGGTACCTCCTGTCCTTCATCTAGGCTCCTGCCACCTGATCTTTACAACAGCTTTCCTAAACCTTTCCTCACTCAGTGGCTGAAGTAGGCCAAATTATGACTTCCCAAACCTGATCTCAAGCTCTTACTGTAGCTTAGTTTTTAGTGATAGTCTCTCCCTCAAGATGATACCCAGTTGCTGCCCATCACATTGAGTGAAACATTAGATTTCTACCCACTAGAGGAATTACTATAGCTTACCAAAACCATCATTTGAGTTGGCTGTGAGGATAGGGCTTTAGACTCTTGAGAATAGAGTCTAGTTTTTCTTGTTCTCATTCTCCTTCACATGTATGTATCTTTCCTACATATACCTTAAATATATATGCCTTGTTGATATTGAACCTTTTCACCATTTATATAACATTGTTCTTGTTTAATACCTAATATGATTTTTTTTTTATTGAGAAAAAAAATTTCTGCCTCCTCCCAGCCTCCCACTCCTCCCTCTCTCCCCCCACTCCTCTCCCCCTCCCTCTTCAGTCTGAAGAGCAGTCAGGGTTCCCTGCCCTGTGGAAAGTCCAAAGTCCTCCCCCCTCCATTCTGGTCTAGGAAGGTGAACATCCAAACTGGCTAGGCTCCCACAAAGCCAGAACAAGAAGTAGGATCAAAACCCAGTGCCATTGTCCTTGGCTTCTCAGCAACCCTCATTGTCCGCCATATTCAGAGAGTCCGGGTTTATCCCTTGCTTTTTCAGTCACAATCCAGCTGGCCTTGGTGAGCTCCCAATAGATCAGCGCCACTGTCTCCGTGGGTGGGTGCACCCCTCTTGGTCCTGACTTCCTTGCTCATCTTCTCCCTCCTTCTGTTCCTCATTGGGACTTTGGAAGCTCAGCTCACAAACCTATGAACACTTCATTTTCGATAAAGGAGCTAAAAGTATACAATGGAAGAAAGAAAGCATCTTCAACAAATGGTGCTGGCACAACTGGATGTCAACCTGTAGAAGAATGAAAATTGACCCATATCTATCACCATGCACAAAACTCAAGTCCAAATGGATCAAAGACCTCAATATCAGTCCGAGCACACTGAACCTGATAGAAGAGAAATTGGGAGGTACCCTACAACAGATGGGCACAGGCGATCGCTTCCTAGGTATAACCCCAGCAGCACAGACATTAAGGGCAACATTGAATAAATGGGACCTACTGAAACTGAGAAGCTTCTGTAAAGCAAAGGACACTGTCACTAAGACAAAAAGGCAACCCACTGACTGGGAGAAGATCTTCACCAACCCCGCAACAGACAAAGGTCTGATCTCCAAAATATATAAAGAACTCAAGAAACTAGACTTTAAAATACCTAATAGGATTTTAACATTTTCCTCTTGTGAGAGTCTGATGTCTTACTCTTTGATTTATTGTTAACTCAGTATCATTTGGTGCTGCAGTTAGGCTTAAGAAAAGAAAACTTGTTTAAATTCTGATCAACAATTTGATCTGTTTAAAGAATAATTTTTAGACAATTTTCAACTTACCTTTCACAGTTATGTAAAACGTGTGTAAGGTATTGAAGCTGTACCTCAGCAGTGATGCACTTTTCTTGTACTGGGTTTAATCCCTGGTGAGCAACAGTAAATAAATAGAATGCATTTATAATGCATTTATGTATCTATGCTTTCATTTTGGTCTGTAATTTTCTTTTTTACAGCATATCAGTGTTTCTGCTTGCTTATATGTATGTGTCCAGGTGTGTACCATGGAGGTCAGAAGGTATCATAGTCCTTAGAACTTGAATTAGAGACAGTATGAGCCACCATATGGACCTGCTCCTCTACAAGAGTAGCAAGTGCTCTTAAGTGCTAAGGCATCTCTCCAGCCTACCATGCTTTATTTTTGTTTTTTTCCAGATAGGGTTTCATGTAGTCTGAGCAGGCCTCAAACTTAGTATGTAGCCAAGGATGACCTTGAGCTCATCTTCTGTTTTTCACATGTTGAGATTACACAAATCACAAGTGTATCTGTCCACATAGTTTATTGTATTTTTTTTTTTTTTTTTTTTGTTTTGTTTTTCGAGACAGGGTTTCTCTGTGGTTTTGGAACCTGTCCTGGAACTAGCTCTTGTAGACCAGGCTGGTCTCGGAACTAACAGAGATCCGCCTGCCTCTGCCTCCCGAGTGCTGGGATTAAAGGCATGCGCCACCACTGCCCGGCAGTTTATTGTATTTTTAAAAATGTTTTCTCAGAGCTGGAGAGATGGTTCAGTGGTTAAGAGCATTGGTTGAGTTTCCAGATGATCTGGGTTTGATTCCCAACATCCACATGGTAACTCCAGTTCCAGGAAGCAGTATGCTCATTTCTAACTTCTACTGACCCTGAATAAATAGGGTATATAAACATGCATATAGGCTATACCCATGCTTGTTAAATGTTTTCTCAATAGTCTATGTTCCTTTCTGGTTGTTTTCTGTTTTTATGGTCATTTGAAAAGATCCTAGTTGATTTTTTTTCTTTCAAATTTCCTTAAAAGAAATTATTGATCAAAAGTAATAAAGCATGAGGCAGAATCTGCTTAGGAATACTTAGTGTTCTGTTTGAAATTCTATTAGGATTTATATAGGAGCAGGGATAGGTCCCTGAGTAGTATAGTAGAGATTTCCTAAAGTAGGTGATTAAAAGTTCCGTTATTTGATTGGAGAAAAGAAAGATTACTTAGAATATTAAATATGTAAGGGGAAGTATACTTTAGTTCTATTATTGGTACTTGTTTGAATAGGAAAGAATAGTAGTATTAAGTTGATAAAATTATTAGATTATAAGCTAGAAATACAATTGGACTTCTTAGGATTTAATTTGTGAGACGTTGTTGGAGGGAGCCTAAGTTGCCATTATTTTTGTTAAAGCTGACATTTTTATCAGAAAGCTAAAAAGTGTTCATAGTTTGTTAACAGAAAATAATTTTAATGGGGTGTAAAGCAAACTCTTACCCAGATTCATAAGAACAAAGTGAATCATACCAATATTTGGAAGCAGAGTTATATATGTTTT
>NC_022012.1:56955494-56989978 GCF_000317375.1 Microtus ochrogaster
CAAACTCTTACCCAGATTCATAAGAACAAAGTGAATCATACCAATATTTGGAAGCAGAGTTATATATGTTTTTGCTTTTATCTTGTGTTATATGCATGTTAACATAAAATTCTATTTTTATTCTATGTTTTAATTGTTGGAACCACAAAATAAAACCACAAAAATAAACTAAATAGTCTATGTTGGAATCACTCAGAGTATTGTACTTGTGACAGCATGAATTCACCTGTGACCAGAAGGTCTCCATGAGTGTTTTCCTCCCCTCATTATCTTTTAGGACTTAGCTTTGACTTCCTTAGTGGAGTCTTCCTTGACCACCCATCCAAGTGAGGTCTCTACTCCATAACACAGCACACTGTTGCCAGGTTAGCCAGCTCTGGTAGCAGCTCACAGTTCTTCATAGCTCTTCTCAAAGCTACAGTTCAGATTGGCGATTCTGAAGGCACCATAAGCTCCCAGGGCAGAGCCCCGCTTGCTTAGTTGTTTTATTCCATTGTCTCCTCATTGTCCAGTGAGGGGCTTGTCCCATAGGAGGTTTGCATGAAGGAGGGATAGTCATGGGTTGTTCATTCAGTATAGCTTCCCATTTTCAGTCACGTGGACGTCAGCCCTGCCGCTCATACTCGTCCTCCCTCCCTCCCTCTCCCTCATTCTTTATCTGCTGGTCTTGGTCTTATGAGTCCAAGTTGGCCTCAACTTCTGATCCCCCTGCTTCCGAGTTTCAGGCCCTGGGATTACGGGCACTCACCATCTCACCCAGCTGTTTGTTTTCTTGTTGTGTATTTTCACTAGTGGAGATTCTCCTGTCCGTTACAGAGAGTGACATTTTCCTTACCTTCTTTGTTGTGGGGTCACTAGTGGAAGAATTTAGGCAGTACAGTTTGATGGATCAGAGAACTGAGGTCTGCTGCCTTCTACACTGGGAAAGATGCCTTACCTCTCTTGCCTTAATTTCCTCAAGGTGATAAAGCTCTAAGCCTGCCACCCTCGGGGCATTGTGAGGACGAGGTGGTTACTGGAGACAAGAGAGCAAGCCATTTGACCAGGAGTGACTCTTGTCTGTATTTACTACCTGTGACTATTGATAGGCACACCTTAGATTTTCAGTTGCTTGTATTTTCTCGTTTTCTGAATGGAACAAAATTCTGTTTTTGTGATAAATACAAGTCGGAACTAAATGCAGTCAGTTGTCTCGATATTTTGAAGGAGTTGATTCCAGGCCCCAGGTCCTTTGTGGATGGCTAGGCTCCATGGTTTGTTCAAGTTGCTTATATAAAATTGTATATAATTTGTTTACAACCTTGGTTTCTTTTCCCATGTACTTTAAGTCATCTCTGTATTACTTAACAAGAGCTAATGCAATTGGCGAGTGCCTTGTAATGAGTTGTTACATCTTGTTTGTGGAAGGGACTGTGCGTGTTTTGCATACATGTGTTTGTTCTGAATACACTTGTTTATTAAAAGCGGTAATGGAAAGTAGTGACATTGCTTTGCTTTCTGTTTTGGAACTGAAGCTAGAGTGGAGTGAATAGGTTGACTCAATTTATGGAATTAAGAGAACTTAGTCAAATGAATGTTATAAAGCCTTTTTGTATTTAACAAGTACTTGTGCTAGATGGCAGGATAGACTTGTTTTTGGATGTCAAAGACTGTTGTTCTTATTTCCTTACCACAGGTGCACAGATGAACTTTTTTGTAATCTTTCTCTTCTGCTCTAGTAACAACTTATTATTTTACTTTTTACTGTTTACCATTTTAGTAACAAGTTATTCATTTTACTTTTAACTGATTACCAACTTTGAACTGATTTCCTGTTTCTAACCTTATTTACAATGATGACAAAGTACCCTTTGAAAAATATATCTAGTCCTGGTACTCCCCTGCTTGATGCACATTATAGATCATCATATTTCTTCATTTTTCACATCATTGCTTTATACTGTAAATTAGTGTGCAGACTACTTGCTACTTGGTAACTATTCTAGTTTGCCTCAGGACTCAACTGTAGCTAGTTTGTATTTAAGTGTACAATGTTTTAGGGTATATTGGCAGAGTTTGAATTAATATGCATCTTCTAACTTCCACTACTGTGTATGTGATCATGTACATTTCATATCTGTATTTATTAGTATGAAGCAGAAAACTTGTTTTTTTGCTTTTGTAGGTTCTCTTCTGATCTAAAGGTCTGGGCTTTTTGTTGTCGCTTTTTAATTTGCATTAGACTGGAAGTTCTTAGAAGGATGGTTACATGAAACCATAGTAAACCTAGATCCTGCCAAATATTCAATAATTTTCAATTTTAACTTAAAGTATAGAAAATGTAGCAGAAATACTGATAAGTTTTAAATTTCTAGGGTCATTATATGAGGATTGATGACATGGTTTATAATGTTTTAGATGTTTGAGATTTTCATGTTAAAAGATAAAAGTAGAACCCAGAAGTTCTTATCTCTGTTTTGGATTGTGAAATTATAATATTTATTACTAGATAAAGAATTTTCTAGGAATAATTTCTTTAAAAGTTCTTACTTAATTTAAGCTAAATAAGTAATTTATGTGGTTATTGGCTTCATAAAGCCAAACCTTTTTTCTGAACAATGGTTTTAGCTGATGTCATATAATTTTAGCTAAAGAAAAGTGATAGTAAACTTGTTTGTTACACTTTGACTTTCTAGAAGCTTTCCCAAATTACCATCTTTTAATTTTATATAGCAAAATGGCATATATGATATTAGGAACCAGTGTATAATATATTTGTTTTGCAATTAGGTCTTATTACTGTAGAAATTCAAATTGTTTTGTAAGATTGGAGGTGGACCAGGTAGTTGTAAATGGTGGGTGGGGAACCATTGATGCATGACAGTTATTGCCTATGCCTATGTCTTCTTTTATTGCTTATGTTTACACAGATTTTAATTATTGAATGATTTAATAGAAAAGGAATTTGGGAAGAAGAATAGTACTTAAGATTTTCTGATTTTCAGTGCCTAAAATGCAGTTGTTGATATATGGACATAACTCATTTTTTTATATTACAAGTTGAATTATTATTTATAGAATTATTTCTATCAATGTGTCTATTCTAATTTCAAGGGTTCTGATGATTGTCTTGTGAAAATCTGGGCCACAGACGATGGAAGATTGCTAGCTACTTTAAGAGGACATGCTGCTGAAATATCAGACATGGCTGTTAACTATGAGAATACTATGATAGCAGCTGGAAGTTGTGATAAAATGATCCGTGTCTGGTGTCTTCGGACTTGTGCACCTTTGGCTGTTCTTCAGGGACACAGTGCATCCATTACATCACTACAGGTAATTGTTTTAAACCCTTTAAACCTTTTTTGCTTAAAATTTAATTAAGTTTTATGAAGTCAGTTATAATGTAACTTTATCTAAGATAAAACAGGAAAGTATTCCTGCTTTATGAATTGTATGGACTTGTGATGTAGTAGCAATCATGAATTTGATTCATTCTGTGTTTCTGGTTACTATTAGTTTCTATTAATTTGGTTTGTAGGGAGAGTTTTGTTATTTGGACTGTCTTTGTTGTTGTAAAGACTGTTTCCCCTGTGATTGCTTTTCAGTTCTCACCACTGTGCAGTGGCTCAAAGAGATACCTGTCTTCTACTGGGGCGGACGGCACTATTTGCTTTTGGCTTTGGGATGCTGGAACTCTTAAAATAAAGTCAGTTGCTATTTTATTTGATAAAATAAGTGTGTTTAATCATTGAAAGTTTAAGAGATAGTCCACAAAGGGAATATATTTACTTTTTTCTTTGAGTAAATAAAAGAAATAAGCTTTTTCCACTAATCCTTTTCATTTTTATGCCTCATCATTTTTTTCATGCTTCAGTTTTTTTCCCCCTCATGCTTACTGATTTTAGTTATCTTTGTCTTGAGCCTAGTTGTTTCTTTAAAGGATATATGTTTTTATTTATTTATATATGTCTTCCTTGTGCATACCATATAATTTTGTCTCAGTAGCTTAATTTTGTGCTGAGAACATATTAGCATTGCTAATACTATTCTTTAGAATAATTTAAATTAAATTACTGACTCTAAACATTAAATTTTATTTTAGATTTAGGGAGAGAGCTAAAGTTTCATTATGCCAAGTTTAGATAACATGTTCTATGGTAGCACTTCAAAGTTTTGCTTTCGTTTTCTGTTAATGTCTTGGTTTGTAGAGGTGGAAAGATGGCTCAGCAATTAAGAACACTTATAATTCCAGTTCTGGGGAATACAGTGCACAATTCTGACCATCATAAGCATCAGGCACACATATGATAGTGGATATACATGATTAATAGGCAGAATACTCACGCAAATTAAGTACATCTATTTTTTTTTTTTTTTAATTTTTAGTTTATTGAAAGACCAGGGTAGCAGAACAATTTTTTTTTCTCTTTTAAGGACGCTGAAGAAAAGCAAGGTTAAATGGTTTTCTTATTTCTCAAAGTTGGTTCCAGGTAGTACTTTGCTTTATGTGCCGTTTTTTGGAAATAGGCTCTCACTATGTAACCCATGTTGGCCTGAACTCATGGAACCCAGGCTGGCCTCAGCTTTGAGTAGTCATCCTGCTTCAGCCTCCATTAGAGTTATTGTCATACTTTAAATCTATAATGTTACTTGATTTTTTTCAACATAGTTATATTAAACATGTCAAACTTAATAGCCTAAAACATCTGCAGTGTAGTTATAACTAGTATAAATATGGTTGTATATAATCTATTATTTGAAGGAATTGTACTGTTAACATGGGTCATATTGCACTCAGATTTACTTTAGTATAAGGATAAATTCTTGTGTTATGGAAGAATATTTTGTCATGTTGTATTAGAAGGTGAACAAGAACTCGGGAGATGGCTTAGTTGGTAAAGTGGTTGCTATGCAGGCATGAGTACCTTAGTTTGGAGCCCCATCACACTGTCAAGAACTATACATAGATGCACATTTCTTACCTCAGGGACCAGAAATAGTGCTGGGGCAGAGATAGGACGGTGACAGGGGCTTGCTGTGGCATTCTAAATCAGCCAATCTGTGAGATCTAATATACTAACAGATGTCTCAAAAATGAGATGGAGTCATTGAGAAAGATGCATATTGTCAGCTTCTGTCTTCCACACACATACATTCATGGGTTGTATACCTGTTCATAGCCACCTCTCCCACCCAAACACATACAACTTTAAACAGGAAAAGTTATATAATACATATAAACCACAGAGGTAATACCTATTTTACCAGTGCGTTCATTTTTATCATTAATTTATTTCCTTATATAATTGTATGTTGCTATTCTATCTTAGGAAATTTGTTGAAGATAATTAAAAGTGGGTATAATTCACTTCTAAAATAATTTAGGATTGTTCAGTGTAGTAATTGATGTATGTATCAGAAAGTACTATGGAATTTATCTCTAGAATTTTACTTGTCTGCTGATAGTATTTTGATTTTGGCGTTGTTTTTAGGAAGATAGCCATCTGTTACCTATTTAGTTTTTTTCTAAAATCAATTTTTAGATGGAATTACTTCTTGTGTTTCATTAAGACTTTTAAATGATTTTTTTTTTTAATTAAAGTCCAAGACCTACAAAATTTACAGAGCGCCCTCGACCTGGAGTTCAGATGATCTGTTCTTCATTCAGTGCTGGTATGATTGTTTACCCTTTTAATTTTCAACTTTAAATTGTGCATTAGAAAGAAATAAAATTAGGAAAATATTTTATTTTGTTCTAGAATATTGTTCTAATTAGTCTTCTGTAGTAGTATTTTAAATGGTTACCAGCAGATTTTATAACCTAAGTATTTAAAGTGAATTGATAATGAAAATTGGGTGAATAGATTGGTATGTAATGTTCCCAGTATCTGTTCCCCCAACCGTTTTTATCTACCCTTGTTCATTTGATAATTGTAGGTAGCGTATGGACTGAGGGTAAAGGACAGAAACACATGCTGCTGCCATCAAGACAGTGTTTTTTCTAGTTAGACCAAAACATAGACAAACATAGGCTCTTCTTAGGTATTTTATTTTCATACTGTGAATTCATGCTATTTTTCTAAAGCTACATTGTTGTTTTTAAGGCTCTGTTAAGTGGATCATTCATCAAAAGTACTTAAAATGTTTCAGTGTGTATAACAATTTGATGTTGTGAGAGTATTGTTCTCGAGATGAATAAAATTGTCATATGAGCAGTGATTTTTTTTTAAGTAAAATATATATGCTATAGTATACTGACATAAGTGAATTTTGAGAACAGGTTCATATTGTAGAGTTTGTGGGCACGTTACTGAGGTAGTTATAGAATAGGAGTTTGGTGGGTAAGAGGTAAAAAGACTTAGCAAAGTTAATAGTGTCATGTGGATTCACTTATAAAAGTGTGCTGTTGTTCTTCATAGGTGGAATGTTTTTGGCCACTGGAAGCACTGACCATATTATTCGAGTTTATTATTTTGGATCAGGTCAGCCAGAGAAAATATCAGAATTGGAGTTTCATACTGTGAGTATGGTGAAGGATCTAGATGGGTACAATCTTAACTGAATCAAGTTTGTATTCAGCTTTTGCTTTTTCTTTTTATACAGGACAAAGTTGATAGTATCCAGTTTTCCAATACTAGTAACAGGTAAAATATGTTTATCTAATTTAAATGCAACTTTAAAATTAGAAGATAAAGATAATTGTAGTCAGATTTCTAGTTGTGTAGAAGTTATTCATTCTCGAAGAAAAGAACATAACCTTCTTACCCAATATGCCATAGTGTTAGTTATTTGGATACTTTTCTAATAATAGGAGGATTTTTTTTTTTGTTATTTGGGTGGGGGGGGCAACAGAATTTATTAACGTGATAGAGGAATAGACTTAAATTCTCTGACCTTTGGTCTAGGTGGACCTGTTGTCATCAACTTTGAGAGCAAAAATAAGCTCAAACTCTTGACTTCTATTAAAGTTGTTTTGTTTTTTAATCCATACCTTTGTCTTTCCCATCTATCAGGTGAGAAGCCTTTGATTAAAAACTAGAAATTTATCACATTACATTTGAGACATTCCTAGATGTTAAAAAGATGTTTTTCCGTAAATATTCTCCTATTCTGGATTTAAAAGAAAATAAAGCTTCTTCTTGGCATCTTGAATAGAATAGATCAAAGTCTTTGATACTGAGGAGCAATTTTTTTTTCCATTGGAAAATAGTAATTCTGTTTGTTGTCTTTGATCATTTTGAGAGTATTTTTTATTAGCTTGTTCATGACCTGTTAAAATGGTCTTACAAGCTCATAAATTTTGGGGAGTTCTTAAATTCATAGAGATAGAACCATTTCTGTTATATTGGAATATTTTGTAAATAAAAATGTCCTTTAAAAAGAGAATTTGGGGGAAAGTACATTTTGAGAAAGCTTCTGTGATCCTTCCCTGCCATTGGTGGGATTGGACATTTGTTGTTGTTTTTACAGGTTTGTAAGTGGTAGTCGTGATGGGACAGCACGAATTTGGCAATTTAAACGAAGAGAATGGAAAAGCATTTTGTTAGATATGGCTACTCGTCCGGCAGGGTAAGAGATCAAGCTTGATTCATTTTGTATAGATATTTAATATTATAATGTTGCAGGTTGGAATGACATTTGCTTATAAAGGTGTATACCATGCTAAGGTGGTTACTTTTCTTTAGTAATTAGAGGTACTTTTGGAGGTGAACATTGCTGATTTTTGTGAACTATCTGATTACCGTGATTACCAAGACCTGCTGAATTAATTTTTTAGTTCAGTTTTATTAAGGAGATAAAAAAGTTTGCAACCAGAGTATCTTATGCTTCATGTCTGGTTTGTGATTTTGAGTCTTGATCTTATGTATCATGTACTGGGTTGATTTGAACTTTTTTTGTAGTCAGAGATAGGATTGGATTCCTGACCCACCTGCCTCCATCACTCCACCTGCTGTTGCTGTAATTACAGGCAGGTGGCACCACCCATGGTTTTATTGCTGTGTTGGGGATCTGCCCCAAGACTTCCTGCATGTTATTAAGCAAGTACCCTACCGACTAAGGCCCCTAAAAGGTTGACTTTTTATACCCAGTGGGTTTCTTCAGCCAAGAAAAGTTATAATACATGTTGTAACTGTTGTTTTAGTTTTGCTGTTTGATTGTTGCTCTCTACTTGTATTTATATATAGTCTAGTGGATGGGAGAACAGGGTAGTTAGGATACCATGGTAGCAAGTTGAAGGTGGGACAATGAGCAACATGGCATAAAGATGGTAGACCATAGATAGATAATTACAGCAGTGGTTTTCCCTCAAGGTCACTCACTGTACCTTATGGTTTATGGATGCTATAATCGTGGAAATCTTGGTTTTCCTAAATCCGTGCAATAATATCAGTTCAACTATTTTCAATTATAATGATAACTACTCATGTTAATAACTGTAAAGTGTAAATGAAAACACATTTTACTTTTGTCTTGTATTTTAATAACATCAGTGTAAACAATAAACTTTTCCTTTTCAGCCAAAATCTTCAAGGGATAGAAGACAAAATCACAAAACTGAAAGTAACTATGGTTGCTTGGGATCGACATGACAATACAGTTATAACAGCAGTTAATAACATGACTCTGAAAGTTTGGAATTCTTACACTGGTCAGCTGATTCATGTACTAATGGTGAGAAACAAAACCGAACTTTTAGTATTACTGAGGCTGATTTTAGAATGTAGTCTAAATAGATAAAATAAAGCTGATAAGTTATCTAAAACCTCTTGCTTGTTTGGGTAACTGAACTTGATAGGTAACTGGGAATAATGTAAAAAATGCAAGCAGCATGACTTGGAAATGCTTGATGTGTTTGTTGTATTAATTGTATTCTCGAGTATTAGTAATAATACCTAAACCATGGACAGTGCTATTATATTAGCATAGTCTGTTATTTTTTAGGCATGGTAAAGTTGAAGTTTTTGCCAATTTAATAATGATTTCTAGAAACATTGTCATTCTCTTGTATACTTTTATGTATTTATATCTGTTTTGCTACTTTAAAATATTTCAGGGTCATGAAGATGAGGTGTTTGTTCTTGAGCCACACCCATTTGATCCTAGAGTTCTCTTTTCTGCTGGTCATGATGGAAATGTGATAGTGTGGGATCTAGCAAGAGGAGTCAAAGTTCGATCTTATTTCAACATGGTAATTATATTTCTTGTTTAATACCTGTTAAAGATGTGGAAGATATTTTGACAGAGGTGTTCTGCATATCACAAGCGAAATCCATTTTAAAAGTTGATGCCTTATTTTGACTTTAAAGGTCTACAAATAAGGAATTTATTCTATATTGAGATACTAAACTTATAATTAGTTGTTCATTTTATAATGCCTGTTTATTCTGCTAAGTGGTTTACTTTTATCCGTGAAAGTTTGATCAGTAAGTCATGTAAATGAAGTTATGCGAAAGAAAATGTGTTTGAAAACCAGTGTGGGTAAATTATAAATAAATCTTCATGTTGCATTTTGATTGGCTTCTTTTTTTCTTTTCTTTTTTCTTTTGTTTAATTGAAGCCAAAGAATTATGTAGTTCTTAATTTTGGTCAAATTGATAGTGTGCTAGTTGTTTATTTTGGCTCCATACCTTTTGCCTCCACACTGTGTTCTTATGTGCATTTTGCATATTTTTATTGAACATTTGAATTATTGGTTTGATTACATATATACATAGCTAACCAGTATTTGCCCTCCTTTCACCAGTGTATGAAGTAAAAGGGGTTCTTAAATACTGCACCTTGCAGTCATTTACTCTATAATTGAGATTCCAGTCAACAACGAGAGGAGAGATTTTTAACAGCAGAAATCTTTTATAAGTTATGATATAATTAGCAAACTAACAAAAATCAGAATTGCCATATACTGTATATTTTAGTCATTTTCAGGCTGGGAATATAGCTGATGGTAGTACTTCCTCAACAAGTGCAAGGCCTGTAGGTTTCCCTCATTGGAGCCACACATGTGTACATGTGTCCTAGTTATTTGTGAGATATTTTGCTTATGAAGAGATACAATGACAGTGAATGCTATTTTTGATTGATTATAATATTATAAAGAAATTTTATTAGTGAAGTGACTAACTTTAGCCTTCACCATGGATGATCCTTAGTGTAGATAAGGTCAGAAATAAGAATTGTACAATTCCCATTTTTATGAAAATTACTATTTTGCTTAGTTGTTAGTGATGAATGGATTTCCTTTGTGATTATGTAGTTTGTTTGTTTTTTTAAGTAAATTTTTAAATGTGGTAGATTGTCTTTTTTCTATCTTATTTCTGGATTGCTCCTTTTCTAAACATCTCTGTTGAATAAGGAAGTTGATCTTTTCCCAGTTGGTCCTTAATCGTTACTGTACACACATTAGTGGTTCCACTTAGTAATTTATATTTCCAAAGAGCATTCTTACACTGCTCTAAAAAATGAAGAGTAATTTTTGGTAAATTAAACTCTGATTCTGAATTTTCCCTCATCAGGTAAGTTTGGAAAATAAACTAACACCCTTTCAGGAGACCTAAGGATTGCAACACTTTCATATTTACTGATTTTTCTGGTTCTGCTGTTACAGATTAGTTACATAACCAGGAATCTGATTTTTAAAATTCCTTAATTATTGTAAAATTTATTTTTGAAACAGTGTGTGGTGGTTCACCCTAGTACTCTTAGCACTTAGAAGATGAAATCATGAGGATAAAGAGTTGACGGTCATTTTACCTACATAGTGAGCTCCAGGCTAGTCTGGACTATTTGAGACTACATGTTTTTAAGTTAAGAAGGAAAGACAAGGAAGTAGTTTAATTAAACAAATTAAAGGTTCAGTTGAGATTTTTCTGTTCTTTCTATCTGCAATAAATAGTAAAACCTAAGGGTGGTTTAAAAAATTTTCTGTAATGATTATTAGTATCTTCAAACTGAGAAAAGCAAACTAAAAAAAATTATCCTTGTTACATAGAGTTACAGAGCATGCGCTACCTTTTGTCTCAGTAAAAACAAGATCACCTTTAATTTTAAATGGTTTTTTAGTGGTTTCTAGTTTTTAAATGATTTTTATTAGATTTCAGTATCCTTAGCAAACCCTACCAAAGTGCAGCTTTCTGGAAACCTTTCATAAGAAGGGTAATTTTTATTTCAGCTTCATGGAGAAAGTATTCATTACAAACTTTGCTCAGCTTTCCTTTGATCATATATTAAGTATTAGATTTTCAGGTTTTATAAGACTATTACTAATGTATTCTTAATACTAAATATAATCAGGATGGTAGCTGAGAAATTTTCAATATCATTGTGTAACAACTACCAGTTAATCTCAGCTAGTGATGTGTCTAGAATTGATAAAGTTTAACAGTGATAAAATTCTGAGTGGCTCTTCTGTGATCTTCAAAATTTTGTCAGTTATGTGACTACCATATGTCCTTTTTGGTCTTTTGTGTTCACTTCATTGCTCTTTTTTTTTTTTTTAATAGCCTGTGAAAGCATCCAACACTTCTAAGATTTTAAAAACTTTAAATTTTAAGACTTTAAAAACTTTGGATGAAATAGCAGCTAATGGTCTTAATGTTCACTCATGCCATTGTTGAGTTGAGGCCTCAGTTTTTCTATTTGGCTTTGTGTAACTAATCAGAGTTGTTAAATACCACAAAGCTTTGATGAGTCCAAATGAAATTTCTGATGTTACATTGAATATATGTATCATCCTAAATCACAGTTGAATTTAGTGAATTATTTGTCATATTTTTAGAATTTGAGAGTGAATAATTCTCAGTACTACAATTTAGTCTTAGAAATGCTGAATGCTTATATTAGTATTGGAAGAATTTCAAAAATTGAAGCTTATAAAATGAGTGAGTAAACTCACCATTGCTCCAACAGCTAGAAAATAAGAAAGCAGTGACTTTAAAAGAATTAACATTTAGATTATATACAAGATTATACAAGTATTTAAAAATAAGTGTTTAGGGATGGGACTGTAGCTCACATGCTGAAGTAAATGTTTACTTGACATGCCCAAGGTATAGGGCACAGTACTGTCACTGCAACAACAACCCCCCATTATTGTTAACTATATTTTTAGAATATTGTTTCAGCATTAGTCTCTGCTTTTTGAATAATTGGGTTCATGTCTAAATACATATATATTTGAAAGATAATGGAATTAATCTAAAAAGTAACTCAGTGTTACGGATAACTCATTATTTTCTTTACTTGGCCAGTTAGCAAAATTAGAAGTCTGTTCTTAGAATCTTAAGTAATTAAAATACTGTATTATTAAAGTTTTTCAAGTAAAAAGTTGAATTTTTCAATGTATATGCTTGAGATATAGTTGTTATTTTAATAAAGCTTAAATAGCTGTATTAAGAGACAATATTTTGGGGCTGGAGAGATGGCTCAGAGGTTAAGAGCATTGCCTGCTCTTCCAAAGGTCCTGAGTTCAATTCCCAGCAACCACATGGTGGCTCACAGCCATCTGTAATGGGACCCCCTCTTCTGGCCTGCAGGTATACACACAGACAGAATATTGTATGCATAATGAATAAATAAACATTTAAAAAAAAACAAAAAAAAGAGACAATATTTTAATAAGCACCAATAGTCAGCATTCAAGTAAGCATTTTTTTCTGTTAAATTAAGACTTTTTCCAAAAGTTCTTGCTTTATTTTAGAACTATTTAAATTTGTGAACAAAACAAAAGGTTTGGGATTGAGAATTTCTACTTTGTTCTATGCTTAATAATTTGTAACTGATTTCACTTTGAAGTCGTATAACTGAATTCTCCTAGTGCTCATGGTATTTCAGAAAATAATATTGGCGTTAACTTGTCTTGTTTTTATTACCAGCTCTTCTTTTCAGAGTACCTGAATGATAAAAACAGTTGTGAGGCAGGCTCTGGGTTTGTTTCTGTTAATTCTGAGATATACAAGAATATAATAAGTGATATGCTTGGTAAAGGGCGGAAACACATTGCTGTCAGCTCTTCTACTCTATTGTCTCATGGCGTTTATGGAAACAGCCTTCTCTCCTCCCTCACTGCTTTCCCATTTGTTCCATCTTTTCTTCCTCTGGGGAAGAAAGAAACTTAGAGAATATTGTAAAAGAAATTAGCACATTCAGACATTATTCCTTAGAAAGACACTCAGTTTCTAGAATTTGTACTTTATTCTTGTCTTGTAAGTTTTGAAACCATGTTAGTACTTAATGTTTCAGCTTGAACAGTTCTTGCATAATCTTAAATAATCAAGGAAAGGTGCTATATACTTGGGCAGCTTATTAAAACATGTTGTGTATATTATGAACACTTGAAACAAATTGTATATAGTTTTAGCAAGTCATGGTTTTGCTTGGCGTTGACATGAGTAAAATGTCTTTGTAGATGTTTTATTAGTTTTCTGAACTACAATGTCTAAATGCCAATTAAATGCTTAAAAGCAGTTTGTAGAAATAACTTGAAAATGTGTGCTATATATTCTCTGTACTAAAATTTGTGTCATTCACAATCCTAGAAAGAAATAGGCAGGTTTGAAGTTTACTGAAAGCTTAAACGGTCCTTATAAAAAAAATAAAAACAAAAGTTGGGTTTGGCCTTCCTTTTCCGCTAAATTGTCAGACATTGTAACTAGAATTAAATTTGTGAATCGATTTTGATTTTAAAGACTTAAGACTTCTTCACTTTTGCATTCTTTGTGCTAGTGTACGTTAATATATAGGTTATACAAGTAATATATATTAAGTAATAAGTTAGCAGTGTTCAGAGTCGAATCTGGAGACCCTGTGTTAGATTGTTCTTGTGTCTTTGTTGTTTCTGCTTTATCTCGTTTGCTGTTCACATCTCCTAGTCCTCACTGGTTTTTACTTCGCATTTTGTTGTTTTTGTCGGGATATTCAGAAGCTGTAGTTTGTTGCTTCTTACCTGGTTTTTATTTTAATTGAAAAAAATACAGTATGTCTCATTATCAAATGCTTTTTGTTTTATACTGAGTTTGATAATCTGCTTTGCTTTTGTTTTTCATGGGTAGATTCCAAATAAGATTTTATTTAATAAAGTTTTCTTTATTTTTATAATTGTTCTCTTAACTGTTCTTTACTTAAGAGTCTTTTAAAAATGTTCCAGTGTCCACTAATCCAGAACAATGTATTTCTCCTTGCAACATTTCAAATGAGTAGAGGCTGCCAATAAACCACTCAGAATTTTTGTAAATGCATACTTCTGATATTAGTATGTTCTCAGTGTGACCTTTGTTTTAAGTAATTGTAGTTGTACATATCTAGAAAAGAGACTAGCTGAAAATAGCCATAGTTTTTCATGTTAACCTCTTCAAAATTGAGAATTCAAGTTTGTTCACCCTGCCCCTTTTCATTTTCCATTTCTTCTCACTGTCTAGTAAGATAGTATCACATATCTACAGTCTCTGTGTAAAACATTCTCAGTGCTTGTAGTTTCTGTTCCCATTGTCTCTGATAAGAGAATTAGTATCACTTTTCTCAGTATATATAACTATTCTTATTTTCAAGTTTTCCAGACTCTTATTCTTTCATCTTTGTCTCGGTACAAAAAAAAATTATAAATTAGTTTTTGTTGGCGTAAACATTAGTTTTCAGTTTTGTCATACTGTTGAGCAACTTAAATAGGTGTATAATTTATGATGTAAAAATGAAGTTGAAGGTATTTTGATTAGCAAATATTTAAGTATGTATTTTGTGGTTATAAATTATCAACCTCCCCAAAATGATAGACATGGCTGTCTTTAGCAAGTAGTTAACGTGTAGAACTAAAACATGATTGAAATGATAAATATTGATGTCAGGTAAAAGCAAGACGTATTAGAAGAAACAATTGCTACAGTGGTCAGTTCAGGCTGGATGGTCCAAGTTTTGTTTATGAGAATAAACTGGAACTCTGTATGGAAGGTTAAATATAAAGTCAATACGAAAGAATCAATCATATAAAAAATAAGTGGACTAGTGAGATGGCTTTTTTTTTTTTTTTTTGTTTTTTTTTTGTTTTTTTTCGAGACAGGGTTTCTCTGTGGCTTTGGAGCCTGTCCTGGAACTAGCTCTGTAGACCAGGCTGGTCTTGAACTCACAGAGATCTGCCTGCCTCTGCCTCCCGAGTGCTGGGATTAAAGGCGTGCGCCACCATTGCCCGGCTATGGCTTGGGTTTTAAGAGCACTGACTGCTCTTCCAGAGGTCCTGAGTTCAATTCTCAGTACTCACATGGTGACTTCACAACCATCTATAGTAGGATCTGAGGCTCTCTTCTGGCCTAAAGTCATTAGAGCACTCATATACATAGAAAAATAAATCTTAAAATAAAAGTGTTGATAAAATAATGTAGAAAGTTTATAATAGACTTACTTACAAATAATGGTTAGTGAGCTGAAGCCATAAGCTAAGGGAGATTACAAAAAAAAAGAGCCTGAAGTTATCTTGTAAATTAAAACAGTGAAACATTGTAGTAGTGGTTTTCATAAATACAGCCTAAAAGCTAAGGTTACAATAGTTTTGTTGTAAGAGGTCGTATTTCAAGTATGAAATTAAGTAGATTTTGGGAGGACTAGTTTAGTTATTTAGAGATAAAATGTTATGTGGGTAGGTATTAGGAAATTTATGAATGAAAAAGTTATATGTAACACTTTTTTTTTCCTGAGTGTTGAATGGCAGGGCAATGACAGGGAGGAAAGATCCATTACATGCATTCAGATAGTTAAGCTTGAGTTACTCTGACCACAATGGCATTATTAACAGAAATTCAAGACAGTGAAGAGAACATATTTTTTTAAGTTCATGTTTATTTCTTCTAGACTTCCTATTCTGGAAGTTTTCAGCCAGCTTTTGGAGCTACTGTGACTAGAGATTCTAGGGGTTCAGTACAGATAGTTTAAAGTGTACCACCTGGAATTGTTTCTTCATAGAGGTGGAAATATAGTGGTATAAAGAGTTTAGAACTAATTTTTTTTTAAACTCTCCTGTTCAGCAGAGTGGACAGGAGAAGAGATCAAAATCTCCAAGGTGGCTAAGACAACCACCATTTCATTTTCAGAGAGTTGGGAGAAGGAGAATAAGTACCCACAGAATTCCATTATACTTGGAGCTGACTTATTTACTTTTATAGTATTTTAATTTTGATGAGCTTCTAAAGCTGATTCTTCAAAATCATTCTTATATAATAAATTGTTCTGTTTTATATAGTAGTTATTTCACTAGTTTCTCCCATAGCAGGTTTTGCAATTTTGTCTTTGACACAAATTTCTTTAAAGAAGCTCTTCTTAGTTTATATGTAGTTATCTTACCAGTTTTTTAAATTTCAATTATTAAAAACAGCACCAGCTTATTAATGTATTTAGAAAGTTACTAGATCATTAGAATATGGATAATGTCTTAATATATTCTCTAAGTTACAGAAATGATTGGAAGTTCTGTTTAGTAAATTTGAAGAATTTTTTAAAACTGGCTTTTATTATTAAGTATGTGTAGATAGGTGTGTAGGTGTAGGTCAGAGGACAACTTTGTGGAGTTGGTTCTTAACCTTCCACAGTGTTGAATTCGGGAATGAAACTCAGGTCATCAGACTTGATGCCAAGCCTCTCTGCCCACTGACTCATATTACTAGCCTATGTAGTATTGGTTCATTCTTTTTTCCCCAGTGTTGCCTTATTCCAAAGGTTCTTTATACACAAAGGAAGTTTTTCTAAATATAAGTTCTCTCTATTATGTGATTTTTTTTTTTTTTGGATGTAAGTCTATCATAAAGAAGGTATTGGAATGTTTTCTAGCTCAGTGCTCCCTTCCAACTAGTTGTCCATTTAAAGAATGAAAATATTTAAATGAGCAAAGCAAAGTGGCTCTGGTCACAGAATTGGTGTGCTTCTTTAATAGGGTGATTTATGCATGCGCTACTTCATGTGTTTCATCTCTGTGTTTGTTTTGAGGTCTTCTCGAAGTATGTTTTTCATCCCGGTTGGTATTAGACCTTATAGTTTTAGTCTGCATTTTAGTTCTTTTTATATAATTCTTGTTCAGATTTATCTAGGTCTTTGAATAACCTCATTGAAACATCATGATTTTAGGACTGGGTAGGATTCTCAATGGCTGTTTCACTGCTCGCTTTTCTTAAACAGAGCTAGGAGATTATTATTTCTCCATTACTAGAGAGTTCTTCTTGATCTTCCACTTCGATTAACAAGGGTTTAATACTCATTTCCTAAAAATACTTTTAAGATTTAGTCACATGGTATTTTCTAATCAGGGGGACACTATTATAATATAATCCTCATCTACTTTTAAAAAGCAGAATATAGTAATTTTGATTATGTCTTTTATTAGTTTCTTTGTTTACTGTTTAATGTATGGGAGTTTTGTTTTATGGTCTTTATATTTGAAGACTAGAGGAATGGTTCACCTGGAAGAAGTCTTACTTGGCTTTAAAATATTGTCATTGCTTTGTTGTGTGTGACTGTTTTATTATAACATGAAATACAAAGCAGAAATCATATACATTATTAATTTTTATGTTGACTTATTTTTGTTAGGTAGTATATAGGGCTCACATGTTTATAGACATATATTCCTTTTACAAATACAGTTATTTGTTTTTGTTTATTTGCTTGTTTTGTAAGATTCATTCCTTCATAGTTACACATATATATTCAAACTTTTACTTATAAATCCCTTGACTGGCTGGGCGGTGGCACAAGCTTTTAATCCCAGCACTCCGGAGGCAGAGACGGGCGGAACTCTGTGAGTTCAGGGCTAGCCTGGTCTACAAATGAGTTCCAGACAGCTAGGATTGTTTAACAGAAAAATCCTGTCTCCATGTAGGGCAGGAGTGGGGGCAGTAAATAAATAAATCAACAAACTTGACGGGTTTAAAACATGAGATCCTTTTCATGGAGAATTATTTTTTGTTGACGTTGTTGTTACAGAGTTAGTCATAATACACTTTATAAAAAAGATGCAACTAGGATAGTCTCTTAGTTACTTTCCTGTTGCTGTGGTAAAAGACTATGACCCAGACAGTGTAAAGAAGAAAGCAGTTGATGATAGCTTAGCATTTCAGAGGGCAAGTTTATGACCATCATGACAAGGAACTTGGCAGCAGGTAGACAGGAATAGTGCTAGACAGAAGCCAAGAGCTTACATATGATCCACAAGCAAGAGGAAGAGTGATAGGAGGAGGAAAGGAGAAAGGGGGAGGAAGAAATACAAACTATCTGGGAGTGTCACTGAATTTTGAAACCTCAAATCTACTCCCAGTGATATACATCCTCCATCAAGGCCACATATCTTAATCTTTCCCAGTTATACCAACTGGGAACCTTGTATTAAGAGCCTACAGGAATCATTTTTATTCAGATCACCACATTCTACTTCCTATCCTCCATAGACTTGTTGCTATATCATAATAAAAAATTAATCCAGTCCAACTTCAGAAATCCCAGAGTCTTCTACTCTTATGACTGTTTAAAAGTTTAAAATCTCTTTTGAAACTCAGGACAACAGTCTCTTAATTATAACGCCTTGTAAAATAAAAAAGCAAATTATATACTAACAACATAAAATAGCACAAAATATACATTACTATTTCAAAAGGAAGAATCAGAGCATAGTGAGGAAATACTGAGCCATAGCAAGACATTAACCCAGCAGGACAAATTGCAAATTTTTAGCTCCATGTCTCCTGTCAAAGGACATACGTGGTTCTGTTCCTTCAGCTTTGCCGACCACAACACACTTATCCCTCTTGGACTAGTACTAGTCGCCATTTGTTGCTCCATTTGGTGATAACCCACTGCTCTGTCATCTCCAACATCATTGGGTCTCTAACACAATTCCTTTCATAGCTTCTCACATTAGGCTCTTCAGGCCTTCCTGCAGGAAGTCCCTTGCCAAATGTCTGACCTCAATGGCTTTTCAGGCGCTGTGCTATGTAGGACAGAGAACTAGTATTATTGTTGTTTAGAGCTTTATGACTTCTGATTCAATCAAAATATTTTTCTAGGCATCTACTAACTATATGAGCACACTCATAGATTATACATGTAAACTTGAGTAACTCCCACCCTACTCATGCCACCAAATTAAATGCAGTACAAGATTACTTAGATACCCAGAGAGGATGCCATGCTCATGGAGGTTTCCTTTTTTGTTGCTGAGTGTAACTACACTCACATCTCTTCCATAAAAATATATAGTTCCAGAAGCATTTGCCTTTTTCCTGAGTGAACTAAGTACTAAGACATCTTAATCATGGCTTAGACAGTTTCTTAAAGTTTTATATGAGATTCCCTTAGAGATTTTTTGTTGTTGTTGTTGTAGTTCATGTGGCTAGTTTCTCGTAAGCTTGTGTAGCATTTATTAGCCTATAAAAGTACTGAATATTTAAATTGTGAGTCGTGACATTTATATTTAACAGTTTTTCCATTCTGGCATATGCTGTTTGGCTAATGTCCTAGACTACTATAGAAAAAGTAGTTCTGTCCTTCCTTGTTTTTTAAGTTATGCTAAAGTGGTACCTTCTTCTGCTGCCTTATCTTCAAGTTTCTTTACTCCCAAGAAACTATCCTATGTCATTAATGGTCATTTCTTTTGTGTGGTAAGTTCTTTTATATTAGCATTAGGAAAGCTTATTCGTTTTCTTTAATAATTTTATGGAGAGCTGCTTTCTTTTCCATTGTCAGTATCTGGGATATTAATAAATATCATATCTATATCTGTATATTTAATCTTCAGAGATCCAAAGGCAAAGCTAGTTTTCTTTTTGAGGCCATCCTGTGTGCCTAATTTTAGAGTGATATTTTCTCTTTTGACTAAAGTACTTATTTTTCTTGAGAAATCAGTGGCTCTTCTGCATTTAAATCTGCCTTTCTGCTGAACTTTTAATACTCAAAGTTACCACTTTCTTTCCAAGCATTTCCTAGAATATAACCAATCAAGTTCAGTTTGTTCTAGATCAGTGGATACCGGAACAGAAAGGAGGTATTTCTTACCTGATAATGTGTGTGTTCCGATTCTGCTAATCCAGAAATCCAGTCACAGTTGTTGAAAATCATCCTTAGTTATTATTTGTTTGGGAGTCCACTCCCTATTTTAGATGTTTCTGAAATTCAGTCCCTAGATGTGCTTTAGATAGGGTAGAATTTTTACCTCTTTCAGAACACTGCTAAAGAAGTTTTCAACTGGAACATAGTCTGAAGAAACACTGAGAGCAAAAAAATCAGAGTGGTGATTGGCCACCTCTGTTTGATTGACAGGTTGCAGGGAGAAATCCATTCGTTCTGGATTAATGGAACTGGAAAACAGAAAACAATTATCAGGTAAAAAAACCCTTTTTTTTAACCTTTAAAATTCACCATTAAAAGATGAGTCAGACCACCAAGGGAATTTTTTTTTTTAACCAAACGAATGAAATTTAGTGTCTTGTAAACAGTGATCTCTGGCTACTACTTCTGAGTGTTACAAAAGAAATAGCTACCGTTGCTCCATGTTCTTAGCCTTTACGTAAAGGGCAGGGATGAATGGAAATAGTTGGAATGTATGGTTCATTTATGTTTTAATCTGGGTTAAAATGTGAAGTAGAATTCTCTGGGTGGGGGTGCAAATCTGTATATTTTTATTTTCTGAATTGTGTCTGGTCTGTGACTGGGATTCTTTCCTTTTCAATGCTGTTATCTGGCAGTTTTCGTGAATTTTCACAAGTTTTACTGTACTGTTACACTTAATCTTCCCTTTATCAGGATTTATGTATACTTTTAAATCTTTCCATTATAAAATTCTAGTATCGGTAGTACCAGTTCTTTATATTTTAATGATAGTTTTCTGATTTTTGGTTAAATATATTTCAGATTGAAGGCCAAGGACATGGTGCAGTGTTCGACTGCAAATGTTCCCCTGATGGTCAGCACTTTGCATGTACAGACTCTCATGGACATCTTTTAATTTTTGGTTTTGGGTCCAGTAGCAAGTATGACAAGGTAGAGTATAATAAATGTGCATTATTTTTTTGTCATGGGTGTTTAAGGGTTATGTGTTTTTTTCTTAGGAGTGTGTAAGAATGCTCATAATTAAAATCGGAAAGCTTGGGGTTGGACAGATGCTCATTGGTTAAGAGCACTTGTTGCTCCTTCAAAGGGCCTGAGTTTGGAACAGGATATATGGCAGGCAGCTCAAAACCATATATAATTCCTGTTGCAGGGGATTTGATGTCTCTGGCCTCTGTAGACACTTATACTCAAATACTCAAGTGCAAATGCACACACATACACATATAAACACATCATTACAAATGATCTTTAAAGTCAGCTTATCTTATATCTTAAATAGTATGGAGACTTGCTTTTAGAAAGCATTATAAAGATAGCATTATAAAGATAATCTATACATCTATAAAATCTTTTCTGTAATTAGTCAGTAGTTCCAAAGGAATTACTTTTTATATATCTTGTTAGAACAATCTAGATTTGAGTCTTAACTTGGGATAAATAAACTTTGAATAGAAGATGGTACTCATAGAAAAACTTCTCAAATATGTGAAATTTTATCTAAGTAATAAATATATTTATGTAGGATATAACTTCTTAGCTTTCAGGTGATTCACAAACTGTGACCAGCTAATGTTTTGTTGTTAAACATTAGCAATCAATATTCTTTAGAACTAGTGGTTAAAATGATTAAATGTTTTGTTTGTAGTATGATGAATGAATAATTCATAATTTAATTTAAGACATTACAGATTACCAATGAAAAATTGAAGTCATAGATCTATCAGGGCTGAGTTCATAATGATTTTAAATTATTGAAAATACTCTAGAGACAATGCTTTCTTTTCCCATGTTATTTTTTGTTGTTAATAATCCATAAACTTGAGGCTAGGAATGTAGCTCAGTAGTTATACCATGTGTTTGGCATGTTTGTGAGTCTTTGTTCAGTTTCCCCCCCCCAAAATACCACAATTTAAAGATTTAAAATAGAGTACCGTATCTGTGAAAGTAAAAATATCTTTGAATGTTTTATGCCTAGATAGAATTTTTCTTACTTTTTAAATTAAAAAGTTTGCTTTTAATGATGGTTTCTTTTTTAATGTATATGACTTGTTATACTTGTTTACAGAGAAAAAAGTACCAGATCTTATAATAGCCAATGAAGACTATATAGAGATATCCTTAAAATGAATTAAAAATTGAAAATTGTTTTTTTCCTTCAATCCTTCCTTTTAATCCTAGAGATTAAATATCATGGATGCTCAAATCTCAATACCGTGTTGTTCATTTAAATTGATGTATAGTACCACATTTATCAAATAGTCTTAGACTTTTATTAGAAATTTTATCTTTTTTATGTTAAATTTTATTTTTCCATTATTTTATGGACCTTTCTTTTTACAGATAGCAGATCAGATGTTTTTTCATAGTGATTATCGGCCCCTTATCCGTGATGCCAACAATTTTGTATTAGATGAGCAGACTCAGCAGGCACCTCATCTCATGCCTCCTCCTTTTCTGGTTGATGTTGACGGAAATCCTCATCCATCAAGATACCAGAGATTAGTTCCTGGTCGTGAAAATTGCAGGGAGGAACAGCTCATCCCTCAAATGGGAGTCACTTCTTCAGGTAGGCATCCATTTTCATAACGGCCAAGTCTCTCACAGATTCTAAGTTGAATTCACAGAGATCCTTCTGCCTCTGTCTTCTGAGTGCTAAGATTAAAGGTGTGTGCTGCTAGACCTGTCTAAAAGTGATAAAATTGTAAAGGTTTGTGAAATGATAGGGCTGAAAACTGAGAAGAGCTGTTTTTGTGAAGCCATGGAATATTGAAGTCAGATGAGTTGAAGAACTGGGTGGTTGTTAAAATGTAGACAAGGTGTGCAGACTCTTCTTCCCCTATTTCACAAGTGTAACACTGACTGCGTTAAGATAATAAAGAACCTCTAAAGATTAAACCAGTTTTGTCACTAGGAATAATATTTTAGACTAAAAACATGTTTGTGAAGGTACTACATAAAGGTTTTATTGTAATGAACATAGCTTCTGAATAGAATGTATGCTGAGTTTAGGTCCTATAAATAAAACAGAAGGTCCAAAATGTGGTGATAATAGCAAGCCATAGGATTGAGTATAAAATTAAAGTAAGGATGACATGTTAGATAGAAAGTGTTGGTTCTTAAATTAGACATTTCCATCCCTGATAGATGGTTAAACAGAAAAAAAAGGTTTGGGGGATTGCCTCCACTGCCACTTTTATAAAAGTGTAGGCTTGAATGTCTAATATGCAAAACTAATGTTTCTTAGACATATTCATATTCTCGAAAGATTCAGTACTAGAGAAATACCATTTATGGGATTAAAATTAATGAGGATGTGTGAAATATCTTGGAGTACAACTGGCAAAAATCAGATTTTTCTCAGGTCTCAAACACCATTGCTATTATAATTGTTACTTTTACTCCATTTTACTGCTTATATAAGGCTTCCACAGATAATTAATTATTTCATCCTAAGAATTTAGGAAACAAATTTTGCAGTTGTGTCGTAAATTTAGAGACATTTACCCTATGCCTGATTCTGTTGCTGATTAGAGAAGTAGTGCTTGGTACCTTTGTCCTTGCTAAAAAATATCCAACAGTAACAACTTAATTAAGCAGGAAATATTATTTTAAGGTTTCTAATTTCTGAGGATGACATCCATGATAGAATGATGAATAAAGTGGAGCCACCCAGTCAGTGGATCAGGGCATGTGGCTGCAAAGAAAGGCAGACTAATCAAAGTTGGGTATAACCATTACTCGGCCACTTCCTCCAGCAAGGTTCCACCCAGTTCAGAGGAGCACCACAAACTGGAGACTGAGCTTTCATAGCATGTGTCTGTGAGAAGTACTCCAGGTTCAAAGCATAACAATTATAAAATGTCGTGATCTTAAAACTGAGATGGGTAGCAGTTATTTAACAATGATTCATAAGAGAACCTTTAGTAATTCCAACTTCTTAGTATTTATTTTCAATTTTTTTCTAGTTCTCAAAATTGTAATTATTTTAGAATTCTGAAATACAAAAATACTTAATACAAAGTGGAATAAAACCTCATGTTTTTAAGAAAAATATTAGCATCAATGCAAATTTAGTATTTTTGAAAATTTGCTAAATATTGCAAAGCTAAGTCAACTTAGATGTAGCCTATTGTAATTATAAAATTGATTTAAGTGGAGTTTTGTTGTATTGATACCTAAATGTATTTAATTGTAAGCTTAAGGGGACTATACTGAATTATTAATCGGTATTCAAATATGATCTAGCAGCAAATTAGGAAATTGACATTCTCTACTTTTTAATTTTGTCTTTCTCTACTTTTTAATTTTTGTGACCTAGTCATATTATTTTTCCTATTTATTTAGAGTTTTCTCATATAAAATAGCTCAAGTAGTACATGATAATTTTTTTTCTAGACTTTTCTTATTAGTACTTTATTTCAGAATATTGTTTCAGAATATTGTTTGGGTAGTCTCTTTACAATTCATGTCTACCCTAAAAATTCAGACCTGATAAGAACTTTACGTATATATACAGCTAATATTAATTATTCCGCTTGTTATTTTTAATGTAAATAGTTTTAATTTAATTCAATAAGTCTTATATTAGTAAATGTTTTTGTTTTTTGTTTTTTTTTTCTTTTAAAATTCTATCTTCAAGATTGAGCTTTTCAAAAACGATTGTCATTTTAATTGTGTTTATGTAGGAGAGTGGGCTAGTGTGCGTGACTGCCTGTGTCCAATCCCTCAGGAGCTGGAGTTAACAAAGGAAGTTGCAAGCTGCCTCATGTGGATGCTGGGAATTGAACTGGGATCCTCTGCAAGGCTAGCACAAGTGCTTAACTGCTGGATTGTATCTTTCCAGCCCCAAGATTGAACATTTTTATTAGCTCCAAGTTATGCTAGATTTGAGTAATTAACTTACCTTGCTTTCTTTTATATTCCATATTTGCCTAGCTACTAAGATAGACGATTGATAAGAACCTGAAAGAGAGGAACAGGTTGTTCTTTTAAGGAAAATTTGGAAAATATTCACAGTGAAAACAAAGTATTGTTTTAGTTAGTATTTGAAGGATAAATTAGAATTTTATTATGTATATCATTATGGTGAAATTTCAAAGAACAAAGAGAATTCAAGTGTTTTTGTATGACTGGCATGAATAGGAGGTGCTAATAAATAGGTTGGGTTAAATATATGAAATTCTTCCATGTATCTGAGCCCTGATATGACGTGTTCTTCACCTATTGAGCTTAAGTCTCCATTTAATTGCATGCATTTTCAGAGAAGACTGCTCTGACTTCTGGCTTACCATAGGTGTCTTTCCATTCCTTTTTTTCTTTTTCTTCACTTATTTTTGCATCTTTTATAGTCTGCATTTACCTGCATGTTTGTTGTTTAATTGCCCAATCACAATTTTAGTTTGCTGTAGTAGAAAGATCTTGACATCTAATTTGTCCCTGGATCTTCAATATTAGGCATAAGTCTTAAGCACATAGTAGACAATCAAGAGTTGGTTGAATTAATGAGACAGTGTCAGAAATTCAGGTGGAAGTAGGAAATCCTACTTTGGCTTCTTGATATATGCCTCTGAGTGTTTGTTTTTTTAATTGGATAATGGAGCTAATTTGTTTCCATAAGGATTATAAACATTTGCTTCATGATGAGCACGAACAATATGCAGTCATCTTTCTTATCGTTACTTTTGTAAATTAAAAATAGGTTATGGAGGTCATCTTTTCATTTCTTCACTTATAGGTAATCATTTTAAGTCTTTACCACAGGGAAATTAATATTTAGTTGTGGACTTCTGTGAGACTGGTTAGTATTTTTTTTTGTATTACATAGGATTGAACCAAGTTTTAAGCCAACAAGCAAACCAGGATATCAGTCCTTTAGACAGCATGATTCAAAGACTACAGCAGGAACAAGACCTGAGGCGTTCTGGTGAAGCAGGTGTCAGTAATACCAGCCGTTTAAACAGAGGTAAGCTGAGATTGTACTTCGGAAAACTGAGATCATCTAATCACCAGCATTAGAGAAGTTACTAAACAATTATAGTACATCCATAAAATGAAACAGCCTACCAAAATGATTGATTTTTTGAAGAATAAATACAAGGTTTGACATTACAGATGGATATTCTTCCAAATTCCCTAAAGTAAACATTAGAAATTGGATTTTGTTCACCAAAGTAGTGTTTTGTAGTCACAGTACCTAAACTTAACACTCCATAATTACGATTCATTAATATATCCAATTAGTTGAATAACCACATTTCTGTTTTCACTAAACTTTTACCTGTGGTTTTGTTCCTGATAATGGTAGATGAATTATTTGCTGTAAAAGCTTTTTATGGAAGAAAATAGTTTTTTTTTTTATTACGAACTAAGTGAGGTGACTGTCTAAGTAGAACTTAACCACCCCCACCCCCCCACCCCTCCCCGTAGGCTCTGGAAGTTCTACCTCCGAAGTTCATTCACCACCAAATGTAGGATTGAGGCGCAGTGGACAAATTGAAGGTGTGCGGCAGATGCACAGCAATGCTCCTAGAAGTGAAATGGCCACAGAACGAGACCTTGTTGCTTGGAGCCGAAGGGTGGTGGTACCTGAGCTCTCAGCTGGTGTAGCTAGGTAAGGGGAATTATCAATTGGTATTTCCCATAGTTGCTTGCATTCATTTTGACTAATATTTTTGAAAATACCTTTCCAACCTAGTGATTTCTTTTAAGCTAATATGTAAAGGCAAAAAGATGAATTGGCTAAATTTGTTTTTCTGGATCATTTGTGTAAATGGCATAAGATTAGGGGTGTTTAGATAGGAGAAAGTGTTGTCAATTAGGTTGAGTTCTGGTTCACATTTTACTTTGTCCTATTGCTTTCCTTTGTTTCTGTGTGAGTAGGCATATGTATGTTTGTGTGTGCATGTGTGGAGCCTAGAGGTTGATGTCAGGTATTTTCCTTTGTCCTTGTGCGCTTTATTTTTAGGCACCTGGTCACTAACTGAACGTGGAGCTCATTGATTGGCAAGGCTAACTGGCCAGTGAACTCCTGGGACTCACCTGTGTTGTGTGTGTGCCCTCTCCTATCTAGTCCCAGCACTGGGGTTAAGGACACACTCAAGCTGTTGCATCTGGTATGTGGGCAGGTGTTAGGGATCCAAATTCAGGTTTTAATGCTTGTTCAGTAAGTAATTCTTTTAACTCGGGAGCCTTCTCCCAACCACTCCCATTTAATATCTTAAAACACATCTTATGGGATTAGTTATAATTATATAGTGAATTTAGTGTCCTTTACTCATTTACATCAGGTTATTCAGAGGCATAAAGAAAATATGCCTATTAGTGGTAATACATAAATACTTTGCATTTGAAAATACTTTTCATTCCTAAGTATGTGCATATATGCTAGAAAAATTTTTACATTTATTTTATGTATGTGTAAGTACATGAACAGCAACATGCATGAAATATCAACCTGTCTACTGTCCTCTATAATAAATAAAAAGCATGAACAAAATGTGAATTTGAGTCTTTAGTTTTTTTGCTTTGTTTGTTTGGTTTGGTTTCTTGTAATAGTTCTGGCTGTCCTGGCACTTGCTTCATAGACCAGTCTGGTCTCAAGTTCCTCCTGCTATTGCCTCTTAAGTGCCAGGATTAAAGGCTTGAGGTACCACTGCCTGGCCTTTTTTAGGCTTTTAAATAATAGTAATTATATAATTAATTTTTAAAGAAAGTCCTAATATTCACATAGGTTTTACTCCATGATTAGATAATTATTAGAATTTGTGTTAGGATATAGGGTTGAATATCTGATATATAAACAATTTTGATAATCTCAATCTTTAACAATGTTGAGGTTTGAAGGCAGTTTAGTAAAATTTATTCTTTCAAAAAATTTTAGTTTTATCGTTTTACCTGTATGCCTGATGCCTGTGGAGGAGAAGAGAAGTTGGCACATTCTTTGGAGCTGGAGTTAAGATAGATGTCAGCCACACTGTTGGTGCTGGGAATGGAAGCTGGGCCCTTTGCAAGAGCAAAAGTGTCTTAGCTGCTAAACTATTTCTTCTGCCCCTGACATTTTTCTTCTCAACACCGGTTCTGAACTGAACTAGAGAATATCACAGAGGGAAAGGAGTAAATCAGAATAATTATTCTTTTTGATGATGTTATGAATAATGTAACTTTAATTTCACTTTAGCCTATCTAAAGCTAAGTAAACTCCATTCACAGATAGTTAATGAGCCACAGTTTTCCCCAGGGTTGCGGAGAAGATAGTCTGCATTCAGTGTGTAGGAAGGACGAAGCTATGCCAAAACTACATTTTCATTCTAGATATTCTGCATCTTCTGCTTCTTCACTAGAAAGGATTGAGTGTAAAGATGTATTTGCTAGTTGATCTTAACATGAAGGGTAAGGAAGATTCCCCCCACTCCCAAATAAGTTTTACTATTTTGTCACTATATCCTTTTGTATATTATCTTTAAGTCTAAGGTCCAACAAGATTGTGACTGTCACTTTAAAGGTCAAAGTGTTTGATTCAAAACACCTAATATAAGTACATTCGAAATCTTATTAGGATTTAAACTTGGTGGGCAATTTAAAATTTTGCTCAAAGTGGCCTTTAAATGAGGCAGGGTAGTGCACTAGTTCACTTTCAGACAAAGGGCTTATAGCTTAACATATAAAATGCTTCTAAAACTCAGTAAACAGAACAACCCAACTGCGTGAAGTGGCTCATTAGTGTGACCCTAGCTCTTTGCAAGAAGATCAAGAAGCTGGGCTGTGTTAGTTTAAAAAAAAAAAAAAAAATCCAACCACATCTGGGCAAAAGACCAGAACCAGCATTTCACCAGAGAGGATGGTAAACTAAGCATATAAAGAGATACTCAGCACCATTAGTTATTGGGAAAATGCAGAGTAAAACGAGAATGAAATACCTCTGTGTATCTATCAAATTATCTCAAATAATAAGTGGAAGCAATGAATGTTGAGTAGTTAACAGAAAACTGCTATATTTGCGCTTTTTGATTGTTTGTGATAACATAAACATGACACAGACTGGAATACTGTTTTGTACTTTATTATACAACTGTGATATATGACTCAACAATAGTATCTTGGAAATTTACTCTTATTTGCATATAGTAATCATGCATAGTAATGGGCTTCATTATAACATGTGTGTGATTATTTTGATCATTTTCACCCCATTCCCCTTTGCTCTCTCATATGCTTCCTGATAATTTTCATTGTCTCTACTGTTACCCTTTATACTTTCTGTATTTGTTTGTTGTTTAATTAAGGTTGTTGAGTGAGCATAGATGAGAATAATTTATAGGAACCATGGGTAACTTCCCGGTGGCTATACCACCGATTCTGACTCCTCCCTAGCAATCATTAACTACCAACAGCTTCTCAGGGAGGGGTGAGGACTCTTGCCCCTACCGTAAAACTACCATCTGTAAATCCTTAGAGATGTTTGTGACCTCATGGATTCCTCCCACATCCCATCACAAAATTTGAGGGCCTAGTCTTGTAAAGGCAGTCACATTTGCCATGAGTTCATGAGTGCAATAGCCAAAAACTAGGTGAGCAAACCAAATTTCCTTCAGTTGTATATGAAGTTAAACAATCTGCTTTGTTGAGGAACAACTTATTGGTGAAATAACTTAGATACGTCTGTTTTGATGGACCAGTCCAAAGTGCATATGTTTGATCTTATTTATAAACATTATTGAAAAGATTAATGTTACCGGGTTGGAGAACAAATTATTGGCCAGTAAGATGTAGGAGAAGGGAGAGTTGAGGTGGAAGAAAATGTTGGTATGATAAGAAACAAGCAAAGAAGACATTTTTGTGTAGATTGAGCACTCTGTATATCAACTGTTATGATAAATATACAATGCTATGTGTAATATATTTGCTTAGAGAGCTAGCATCCACAACAGTAAAACTGGAAAAACCAGATAATTAGTGGTTTGCATCAATAGCAAGACCTTGGTATTGATATTATACTACACTTTCACAAGATTTTGCCATTGAAGAAAATTGAATAAAGACTACAAGATTTTATGTGCTCTTTTTTACATCTATGTGAATTTAGGATTATTTCAATATAAAAGTATAAAAACTCAAATTTAAATTTGAGGTTGGTCGTTTTCTGAAGATTTAACTTCATTTTCCATTAAATATGACTAGATACATTAGAGATTTAAGTAAAATGAAAGTATCAGTATGCTCTAGTATGAAAGTATTGACAATGTAAGTATGCTTTAAATATTAATTCCCTTCCTGTTATGAAATCTCTTGGGAAAAATTAAGGCTCAAAAATCAAATTACCTTGCAGGTCAACAGAACTTCCAAGTTAAAGTAAAAGTGAAATTCTGTTGTTTAAGGAGTTGGATTAAATGAAATTAAAATCCAAAGTCAATTTTTTTTCGTTTTATTTAATTTCATCTTGATGTCTGGTATAAAACCTGATTTTGTTTTTGAGTACTAGGTATCTTGTTTGACATGTAAGATTGTCTAGGCACAAGCCATATAACCTAATAAGCTGTCTTGATATAACTTCATAGAATTTAATACTTGATTGATTTACCATTACACAGCAGAAACAGTTGGAAATGAGGGAAGAAGCAAAAGAAATCTCTTTTTAGTATTTTAGTTATGACCTGAACCACATGTTCTACCTGGAAAGAAAATACAAGACCTAACTTCACATTATTACCTTAATAACTAACATTCGTTTGAAAGGAAATCAGTTGTAAAATTGTAGATGGATGTGACTTTTAATATTCTCTTTTAGTAGACAGGAAGAATGGAGAACTGCCAAGGGAGAAGAGGAAATAAAGAGTTACAGGTCTGAAGAGAAGAGGAAACACTTGACTGCTGCAAAAGAGAACAAAATTCTTACTGTCTCAAAGGTAAATATTAATTTGATATTTAATATTACAGTGGTAAATATAATAACCACTTTAGTGCTTTCTTTTAAAATTAAAAGAAAGATTTAGTATTATAAGGAAAATAGTACTAATTAAAAGTTGCTATATATCCTGGTTGTTTATTTCGATTATTTTATTTCTCACTTAAAACTTTGTTTCTGCATTTCATATTTTTTTAGTATATCATGTATATATTCAGTAAATTATAATCAACCTATTGAAAAGTAATTTTTAGTTCTTCCGTAACTTATTTTTCTATATGTTGATGTTTTAATCTTATCTGTTATTAACAATCACATCAGCTGATGTCTATTAAAAAGAATAGCGAATAGCCCCCTTTTCTCTTAATGTGGATAGGTTGATGGCTGGAGAGATGCCTTAGTGGTTTTGAGCACTTTCTGCTAGTAGACAGAACTTGGGTTTAGCCATTAACAATTGTCTTCATTTCCAGGGGACCCAACACCTTCTGGTCTCTGTGGGCACCAGGAATACATGTGACATGGCTCACATATAGATATACAGCCAAACATAAATAAATGCTTAAAAAATAAAGACTGGTAGAGTGTTCCTAGTGTAAATAAACCCTTGAAAATAAAGACAGGTAGTTTGTTCCTAGTATTTTGTCTTTTTTTTTTTTTTTTTTTCAGTTCAGTCGTTCTACACTCTAAGGCTCGTATTTTCCCTCCTCTAGCTTAGCTGGAAAAGTTTTAGAGCCATTAGTTTTGAAGTTTAGGAAAAGTACATAAAACAGCTTCTCAAGGAACATTCATTATCACTAAGCAGTGATCTTAACAGCGAAAAAATTACTGTTTTTTTACTAGCTTACAGTGGGCTAAACAAATTGAAAAAATTTTTTTATATAAAATTCTTTGCAATTTTGCTGTTAAAGGCTACACTTAAAACCAAAAATATAAAACCTTAACAGAGGTTGACAAAATTGGCTCAGCTGGCCAGGAGTTTTCTGCCAAGCCTGATAAGCTAAATTGGATGCCAGAAACCAACATGGTGGAAGAGATCTGACTGCACAACATTGTCCCCCCGACCTCAGCATGGACACCACATATACACAAACACACAAATAAGTAAATGTAATTTAAATTTAGCAAAAAATCAAAAAAGCCTTTGTAATCCAGGATTGAGAATGGCACCATTTGGTGAGAACTGAAAACTTGTTTTCCTACTCCTCCAGGATTGGTCACATACCTGAAGATAGTGGGACTCTTCAGTTCAGGTTATAGGATTAAGGGTCAGTCAAAGGAGAAAAGTACAAAGAGTATGTATGCTTGTCCTGTGGGATGCTCTTTGATACTGCTTTAATAACATTATGCCAGACTCATCATTGGGCAAAGCATCATCACTTGATACTCTGATAAAAGTAGATTTCATTTTGTGTTGAAGGACAAAAAAAAAACAAAAACAAGTGTTAGTTAATAGCCAGCTTTCTGTTTACTGTATCGATCATTGAGGCATTTAAAATTCCCAACTATGATGTGTGATCCTGTCTCAATGAAAAACAAAACAGTATTTTTCTTAGATTTTTTGAATTGGAATTTATCTTACCAGAAATATCAAATTGTGGATGATGTTTTTGACAGTAACAATATAGCAATTTTAAATGACAGGAGTTTGAGTAGTTAGAAATTTTTATGCCAAATTAAAGGAATGCTATATTAAATTCTTAACAGTGGATTTAACAGTATTTGACAAAGTAGAACATTATTTCCTTTATATACCTTTACATGCTTTCTAAGATTTCTATAACATTTAGAACAGATGTGCTTGGTGAATCACTTTTAGCAGTGAGGATATAATTTTAGATTCAGAGTTACTTTGTATAAGGTTTTTCTACTATTATCTTCTTAGTGTCTAATGTTGGGTTCATTTTTTTCTTTTAAAGATTTGTTTTGTGAATGGTTGCCTGCTTGTATGTATGTGTACTTCATGCATGCATTGCCAGTGGAAGCTAGAAGAATTCAACAGAACCCCTGGAATTGGAGTTTTAACAGATTGTTAGGAGCCACCCACTGTGTGGGTACTGGCATCTAATACTGTGGTCTTCTGAAAGAGCCCCCAGTGCTCTCAGTTGTGCCATCTCTCTAGCTCCTAAGTTCCTTGGTTTTTAGGGTAATCCTTAGTACTTTGCTTTACTTTTTGTGTTTTCATGTTTGACTATGACGTGTCTAATGTAAGTTTTCTTTCATTTTGTTCAACTCAGTTCTGAAACATTGTTTGGGGTGGGGTTTTGTTTGTTTCTTTTATAGATTTTGTTTTTTTGTGTGTGTTTTGTTTTGTTGTTGAGGCATTTTTGGCTCTGGATCCTCTTGTCCCAACCATCCTTCCAAGTATTGTGTTTTCCAGGCATTCATGAATCAGTAAAATTTCTTTTTATTTGAAGCTTTGAGTAGTGATTAGCCTGTTTCAGTCTCACTCACTAACATACATTTCAGTGTGTATGGTCAACCTATTCTCTTTCCCCATTACTAATTAAATGATTAGTTTTTTTTTTTATTTTACAGACCTTTAGTGGATTCTTTTTCATAGTGTCTGATTTTCTCTGACAGGGTCAATGCTTATGGATGCTCTGCTTCTCACTCGTGAAGTTGCTTTAACTTTCCTAGGAACATGTTTTATTTGAATATATCTGTCACTGTTTGACTTTGTCAATATTTTTCTTGACTGTTTTCATGTGCTCTTCTACAGATGACTTGTTTTTGGTGGAGGTAGGGTATGAGACAAGATCTCTACATACCCCGGCTGCCCTGGAAAACCAAGGCTGACTTTGAACTCATAGAGATCCACTTTGCTCTACCTTTCAGATGCTCAGATTAAAGTGTAGTGATGCCTTGTTTGTAATCTAATAAATAAAGCTTACCTGAAGATCAGAATGCAGAGCTAAGCTACTGGTTAGCCATAGAGGCCAGGCAATGGTGGCACCCTCCTTTAATCTCAGCACTCAGGAGGCAGAGGTAGATGGAACTCTGAGATCAAGGCCACCCTGGGCTACACGAGATTGATGTAGTCTAAAAGAGAATCAGAGCCAGGTGATTGTGGTTCACACCAATAATCACAGTATTTGGGAGTCAAATGCCTTTAATCCCAGCACTGGGGAATTAGAAACAGGAATGATATGACTAGACAGAGAGAGAGGAATGTAAGGTGAGAAGATTCAGGAGTTCAGAGGTAGTCTGAGGATATAGCCAGAGGTTTTATAGAGATAGTAGCTGCCTGAGGATTCTTATGGACAGGATCACTCCTTTGGTCTGAGCGTTGGTAGAGGTAAGAACTCTCCAGTGGTTCTAGAGAATCAGTGATATATTTTTTTATATACCATTTTTTTTTTTTGAGAAAAAGAAAAAAAAAAGTTTCCGCCTCCTCCCATCCTCCCATTTCCCTCCCCCTCCTCCCACGCTTCTCCCCTTTCCTCTCCAGTCCAAAGAGCAGTCAGGGTTCCCTGCCCTGTGGAAAGTCCAAGGTCCTCCCTCCTCTGTCCATGTCTAGGAAGGTGAACAT
>NC_022012.1:56991173-57023873 GCF_000317375.1 Microtus ochrogaster
TTTCTCAGGAAATTCGGGATCAACCTACCCCTGGACCCAGCAATACCACTCTTGGGAATATACCCAAGAGATGCCCTATCATATGACAAAAGCATTTGTTCAACTATGTTCAAATCAGTGATATTTTAAATATGTATGAATTTTCCATAATAGGACTGTTAAATAAGAAAACCTATTCCCTTAAATCCTATCGTGAGTAAATTTTATTTTTTTTTCAGAATCATGCTCATGAACATTTCATGGATCTTGGGGATTCTAAAAAGCAACAAGCAAATCAACACAATTACCGTACAAGATCTGCACTGGAAGAAATGCCTAGGCCCTTGGAGGATATAGAAAATGGGACTAGTTCTTCAGATGTAAGATCTTAGCACATTCCCAAATATCTATATCACTTGTACTTATTTTTCAAAAATGACTTTCATTATTTGCATTTTTTGATTATAAATGTAATTTTTATATGGCGTGTTAGATTTCATAGTAGCCATATCTTTCATTTACTATAGACCTACTTCCAGAGATGCCACAAATTCAGCCTCAAATTTGCAAAACAAATAGTCCATATGGGTTATTCTTAGTTTTCTCTGGTAAAATTTTAGAATACCTCAGGAGTAGAGTATGTCAAGTACAAAATGCTAATTAATAGAAATCCTGCTGTAGGGTTTTTATTGCTGTGAAGAGACACTGTGACCACAACTCTTACAAGGAAAATATTTAATTAGGGTGGTTCACTTAGAGTTCAGAAGTTCAGCTCATTATCATCATGCCAGAGCAAGGTGTGTGCAGGCAGACATGGTGCTGGAGCTGAGAGTCCTACATCTTGCAGGCAAGAGGAAATTTACTGACAATCTGGCTGAGGGAAGCTTGAGCAAAAGAGACCTCAAAACCTGCCTCATGGTAACACACTTTCTCCAACAAGTGGAACTCCTATGGGAGTTATTTTCTTTCAAATCACCACATACTTTAAGGGTTCTGAGATTCAAAATGTTTAAACTTTATATCTGTGTAACATTAAATGGTGACTAATCATTAAATGAGGTTCCCTTTACATTAAAGCAGAACTGTGAAATTGTTACCATGCTGCTCTGCTCTAGTGTGACTAAGTAGTAATTGGAAGCAGTTGACCATTTTGATTACTTTTAACCTCAGTAACATTCAGAGCTTTACTATTACTTGTGCACAGATTTCTCTACAGGTATTGTCCATACCAGTTTGTTTGTACATTTTTAAAAGTGAAGTCAATCAGCAAACAGCAGTTATCTTATACAGAACTTCAATCTAAATCCTTTTTTCCTCCCTTCATACTTCTTAACTGTTTTAGTCTTGAGAGATGTATATACCCTAGATGATGATAGTTACTCTATTTTGAAACCAAGTTGTTTCTTGGTGTTAAATATATTTAAGAATTTCCTTGAGTATCTGAGGTATCCCTATAAACAGTGTAAGTTAGTCTCCAAATCTCTGGTAGAATGAAGTTATATTTCTACAGCCCAGTACTTAGGAGACTGAAGCAGGATGCACTTGAGTCCAGAAATTTGAGGCTTGTTTTGGCGATAAATGTTTAGACTCTATCTTAAAAACATTTTTTTTAATTAAAAGTTAGAAGAAAAATTTCAGTTAATAATTCTGTGATTTCTTTTTCCAGTAGGATTTACCTTTTTTATTTTCTTATAGACTAGGGTTTTGACTAATAAAGAAGATTCTTGAAAGAAGGAAAGAATGTTTTCTCATATTAGCCAGAATAAATCAGCTGTTTAGTCACTTTTCTTTGCAAGCAAATTTTCTCTTTTGTCTGGTATTTCTTCTTTTCCATGTGGTTAGTCTTTGTCAGATTACGCTACCTCCCACAGCCCTGCCTTTTTGTTTTCTTAGAATAGTTGCTTTTTGCTAGGTCCACATTTTCTTCCAAGAGTAACCAGTGGCCTCACAGTGCTTAACACAATGTTATAATTACCTAAAAATTATGTTAGTATACGTTAAGTTTTAATGGTGTGCTTATTCTAGCGAAACAAGAAAACTACAAGTTAATTTAGCCTGATATGAGAAATTCAGAGGAAGGTTTGATTTTTATTGAATAGTATATTGCTCAAACCTAAACCCAGTGATATCAGACTCATGAATAGGTCTTTGCAACTTTGTCCATCTGTTGTTTATTTGGGAAGACCAAGGAATATAAAGTATACATGGACAAATCATTTGCTTTGTAAGATCTTTATTTTTGACAGATTTATAATATTTTTTATTACTTTAAAAAAAATGCCAATCCAAATTCCCTCCTCCCACTCCCTCTACACACTCTTCCCCCCACCTCCGTCCAGTCCTAAGATAGGGCAAGGCACCCTGCCCTGTGGAAAGTCCAAGGCCCTCCCTACTACATCTAGGTTGAGCAAAGTATACATCCAAAGAGAATAGGATCCCAAAAAGCCAGTACATGCATTAGAGACAAATCCCAGTGCCACTGTCATTGGCCCCTCAATCTACCCCAACTGTCAACCACATTCACAGGGACTAGTTTGATCCCATGTTCGTTCACTCCCAGTCCAGTTGGAGTTGGTGAGCTCTCAGTAGCTAATGCAAACTGTCTCAGTGGGTGAACCCTTCATGGTCCTGACTTCCTTGCTCATACTCTCTCTCACTCCTTCCACTCTTCAACTGGACCTTGGGAGCTCAGTCCAGTGCTCCGATGTGGGTCTCTGCCTCTGTTTTCATCTATTGTTGGGATGAAGGTTCTATGTTGATATTTAAGGTAATCATCAGTCTGACTACAGGGCAAGGCCAGTTCAGGTACCCTCTCCTCTACTGCTTAGGGTCCTAGCTGGGGTCATCCTGCTGGATTCCTGGGAATTTTTCTAGAGCCAAGTTTCTTGCTAACCCCATAATGGCTCCCTCAATCAAGATAACTCTTTTCTTGCTCTCATTTATGTCCTTCCTTCATCTCAACCATCCTATTCCCTCAAGTTCTCCCCAACCTTTCTCTCCCCCTTCTCCTCTTCCTTCTACCCCCTGCCCCCATGCTCCCAAATTTTGTCAGGCGATCTTGTCTGTTATAATATTCTTTTAAATACAAAATTTTATGAAGTATTTTTACTATTCAATTTATTAGGAACTTGGATATTTTGACAGTTACATAAGTGGCATAAAAATTTCAGTTAAGTTTAGCATCTTTTTAAAGCTGTTAAATTTTTTTAGAAAAACTGAAATATGTTAATGGAAAATAATTTTTAGTGGAAAGAAGCCTAACCGTTTTGGTTGAACTATTTTGTCTTTTATTGTTTTGAATTTAGAAACAATAATTCTATATCTTTTATTTCCCTCTAAGGAAATAACATGAAATACAAAAACAACTATAATTTGTTTATAGATTCAGTTAGTTTTCCTAAACACTTGAATAGTTACATACTTCGCAGTCTACACTAAAACACCAAAATAGAAATTCTTTTTCCTTTAGAAAATAAAAAAATACACAAGCAGCAGTAAACAGACTCACCAGGTTGGATTTATGTGTTTATTTCTAAAATATGTAAATAAATAAACGTAAAGAAAAAGGCCAGTGAGAGAGAGAGCTGAGGGTCGAGAAGGGTGAAATGATACGATCATATTTTAATTAAAAATTTAAAAAATAAAGTATTCTGTTACTAGAAAAGTGTCTCAGCAATTAAAAGCACTTACTGCTTTTCTAAAGAACTTGGGTTCAGGTCCCAGCACTCACATGGAACTCTACAACTGTCTGTAATTCCAGTTAATTCCATGGTACTAACCATCCCTCTGGTGTCCAAGCAGCAAGCACACTTGTGGTGCAAATGCAAAAATGACACAGACATTAAAATATATATATATATATATAGATATATATATATATATATATATATATATATAATTTTATGTAATTCATGTAAAAATAAATAATTTTTTAACGATTATTTTATTTAAATGATAAAGAATGCTCTCTTCTTGGACTGGTTTGGATGTTCCCAGCAGGTATTAAGACTGAATCATTCTTGTTGAAAATTGTTTAGGCTTTGGACAACAATGACATAGATTCAAATGAAGCTTTTTTTTTTCTAATAGTTGTGCTGCCTCAAACAAACTTCTGTGACTTAAACTTTTACTTCTTGTATTGAGATCAATTATTTCTAATCCTTGTTAAGTCTAAATATAAGATGACAAACACAAAGCACTTACAGCAATTCTGTAACTCTGGGAACTGTTACTATTGGAGCTTTTTTGTATGAAGAAGATTCATAAGAATTACAACAAAAGATATAATATAGCTTTTGCATGGTATTCTCTCAACTTTTAATATAGTCACTAAGAGGAGAAACAGTTTCTGTCTTTTTTCTTATAATAATCTCTCATTG
Source organism: Microtus ochrogaster (assembly GCF_000317375.1). Lineage (NCBI taxonomy): Eukaryota > Metazoa > Chordata > Mammalia > Rodentia > Cricetidae > Microtus > Microtus ochrogaster. The sequence continues at coordinate 56,995,532 of NC_022012.1, forward strand.
GATAAAATAAGTCTAGAGATGGAATATCCTGTTTTGTAAAGTTGTCTTAAGAAGTAAACTATAAATTAACTAATTTTAAGATTCTAAAATGGTAAAACAGCTTTTAAAAGGTTTAAGAAGTATAAATAAGTTTCAACTGTTATCTATGGGGTTTGATGTCAGTCATTTTAATAAATTTGTTTTTAGTATTTTTTAAATGAAGCCTATTGTTGTGGTATAAACCTGTAATTCTAGACTTGGGAAACATGAAAGAGAATTACAAGGCTAGCTACATATAGATGCAGCTAAAGACCTGGCCTGCTATGTCCAAACCCTGTATTCAATTCTCAGTTCTGAAAAATAAATTAAAAATGAAATCTGGCAATTATCCGAGAGGTGTTCTGAATCTGCTATTAATAGAGTACTCTTATGAACATTTGTTTAAACTTTTTTTGAAAAAGTACTAAAGTTGTGTTTTTCTATTTACCAAGTCAGGTTTCAGGTATCCTTTTGCTCTTGGGCATTATCTTAGGAAGTCTGTGCTCCCTCTTTCAGGAAGGTGAAGTGGTTGCTGTCAGTGGTGGGACATCTGAAGAAGAGGAGAGAGCATGGCACAGTGATGGCAGTTCCAGGTATAAGTGAGGGGAGTTTTACTTTTCCAACTGCTCTACTTCTGCCCATCCAAATCTTGGATACAAACTTATTTGGAAGGGTCTTTTATTTTAGGTATTCTTTTACTTTAGGTTGTCTTTATAGAAAACTTGCAAGTAGATTTATAAAGTGGTATTTTTAAGTCATCTGCCTACGTTTTATTGTATTTCTGAATGAATTATTTATTATATAAAATTTTAAATGAGCTTCACTACTGATTTTGAGGAGTAAACATCAGATTATAAAAGTAAAGAGGGCCTCCTATTGACTTAGCTCTTATATGGATGTATTTATGGGACATTACTATTTTTTTCTACAGCACTGAAAAGAAGCTATATCTTTCTACTGATGTCCTATTTTGATCATGGAAGCAAGTTATCCTTCAACTATTTATGGTAGAATTTCACATTTTTAGAGGCCTAATAGCTTTAGCTGCATTATAAGTTTTTAATAGTCTATGATAATATACCCTTGGGGGAGGATGTTGAAATAGGAGCCGAGGACTGCGTCCAGGCACCCGGCCGCCCTCACGGCTAGCTCTAGCTTATGCCCCGAAGTAATTACACGGAAACTGTATTCTTTTAAACACCGCTTGGCCCATTATATCTAGCCTTTTCTCGGCTAACTCTAGCACCTGGACTAGCCCATTTCTAATAATCTGTGTAGCTCATGAGCTGGCTTACCAGGAATGATCTTAACCTGTGTCTGCCTGGAGTGGGAGAATCATGGCAACTCCTTGACTCAGCTTCTTTCTCCCAGCATTCTGTTCTGTTTACTCTTCCCACCTATGTTTTAACCTATGAGGGCCAGCCAAGCAGTTTCTTTATTTTTTAACCAATGACCTTCCTCCATCAGGAGGAAATTATTAGTTGTTCATTATATTTTTTTCCTGCTTTAGCAGTTCCTAAAATAGACTTCCAAAGGAAACATTAAGTAGAGGCTCTAAGATTTCTACAAGATTCTAATAAGTTCTAGGATCAAAGGCTTTCCTGTCCTTTAGTGGTGATTCTTTATTAGTTTTCTGTTTTTGAAGGAGTGCAGGGAAAACAAGTTTGCATTCTTTTGGTTCAGCACTAGAAATAGTGTATTTTTAACTAGAATTTAATAATTCTTACACTGAAGGAGCACTGGTGGTGTTAGCAGTTGAGGATCTTCGTTATGAAAAACATGGCTTATGAGGCTCATATTTGTGTTGGCATCAGATCTTCTATGAAGAACTGAATATTCCAGTGGCCAGCAGCTGATGCTCATAAGTTGAAGAGAACCCATACTAGAAGAGAGTGTTAAAAGTATTATTTAGATTCTTTAAAATTCATTTTAAAGGTCATGCATGGGGGCACATGCTATATACATAGTGAAGTCCAGGCCAGCAAGAAGTAAATAGGGAGATACCAGAAAAACCCAACAACAAAATCTTTTAAAAAGTCAAATCGTAATAGAAAGTACTTTTTATTTCTTTGCTTTTCATCTGGAATAATTGCTCTTAATAAAGAGTTGGGTAAATGAAAAGAGGATTTAAACCAGGGAAAAGGCCTTGATGGAGTAAAGCTACAGTCTAACATCTGCTGTTAGATTACTGGTTAATATTGGAGCTTTAACAAAGAGTCAGGTAAATGAAAAGATGATTTAAATCAGGGAAAAGGCCTTAGTGGAGTAAAGCTACTGGCTAACATCTGCTGTTAGATTACTGGTTAATATTGGAGCTTTGAGATCGTACATCACATGAAGCTAGTGGTTTAATGTAATTTGATTATATATTTTGTCATAATCTAACTCATATCTCTTTATGACATTTATGATTATAAACCTATTCAAATTAAGGAAATATAATGTATTAAAATTAAACAGAAGATAATATAGCTAGATATGTGTAGGGTGTCATCTCAGGACTAGTATGTCTATAAAGGTAAGCTGTAAAGGTAATGGCAAGTATGATTGTTGGTGTCATGTAAGAGTTCATCCTGTATGCGTCTCCATATTGGGGGTAGATAAAATAGTATTCACTACATATATTACTCTTAGAGTTGGAGAAAAAATACATTTTATTACCAAGCCATACTACTACCTTGAAATTAACTTTGTTTTATATGCTTAGTAATGTTTATGCATTTAGCTTTCCTATTGTGTAGACATACTTTTTAGGTACCAGTTCCGTCTCTGCCTAGTATAAGAATTTGAACTTCGTCCTTAAGCCAGGCATGTTAACGAATGCCTTTAATTAAGTCCAGTACTCTGGAGGCAGAGGCTGGTAGGTTTCTATGAGTGTTGCAGGAGCTGTGGGCTGCGTTACCCGAGATAACAACACAGAAACTGTATTCATATAAACACTGCTTGGCCCATTTCTATTAATGTGTGTAGCGCACTCCAAGGTGCGCTTACTGGGAAGATTCTAGCCTATGTCCATCCTGGGTCGGAGCTTCATCGCATCTGCCCTGGAGAGGAGCAGCGGCTGGCATCTGTCTAAGGCGTCTTACCTCACCACCTCTTCCTCCCAGCATTCTGTTCTGTTTACTCCACCCACCTATGTTCTAACCTATGAGGGCCAAGCAGTTTCTTTATTAATTAACCAATGACCTTCCTCCATCATATAAGTTAGAAGACAGACAGACATATTGAGGCACCCCATCTTAAAAGTAAAAAAGAATTTCATAGTAGTTAGTTCAGTGGTAGAGTGTTTACAAGGCTTCAATCCCAAAGCACTTCAAAGACCTTTTTGAAAGGAATTCCAAGATCCCCTCATAAAAGAAATATTTGTGTTTGCCTACTATGGTATGTGCATGCTGGTTTTCCAGAGCCTGTTCTACTTCTGTTTGAACTGAAAAAGATGATACTTCATTCCATATTTTTTGTATACCATACACACACACACACACACACACACACACTCGTATGTATGTGTATATATATACACACAGCAGTATGCTTCTTAAAATTATAAAAGGTTTTAAATTTATTTTTCCACGAAAGTTATAAGATTTGGTTTTAGATAATGAAGGTAATGGGGAGTTGATCAAAATGAAATAACTTTTAGTTCATTCATGCTTTTTTATCTTTTCATATTTTTTCCTTTAGAAAATGGTCTTCAAACTATACCCTGTGTGATTTCAAAGTTTCTCCTTTCCTTCTAGTGACTACTCCAGTGATTATTCTGATTGGACAGCAGATGCTGGAATTAATTTGCAGCCACCAAAGAAAGTTCCTAAGCATAAAACCAAGAAAGCAGAAAGTAGTTCAGATGAAGAAGAAGAATCTGAAAATCAGAAACAAAAGCATATTAAAAAGGAAAGAAAAAAAGCAAATGAAGAAAAAGATGGACCAACATCACCAAAGAAAAAAAAGCCCAAAGAAAGGAAACAAAAGGTTGATTTAAATTTTTTATGTCTAATGTTTTCTTCTGGGGTAATAAAGCATAAATGTGAAACATCCAACATAAACATTTTTGAGGTTTATTAACAAATAATAGAAAAAATTCAGAGCTGAGTAGAACTAGTGGTTGCTTCTGTGCTTTGACTGCTTTGCATAGCACCTTTCAATGCTATAAAGTAGTCATGTTTCCTAAAAGAAGGGACTAGCTATTCTCCCATTATAGACTGAATGTAGCCATATATGACATGCAAAACAAATATGTGTGGCTATGTTTCGGTAAAACTTGATTAATAAAATACTCAGTAGATTATTCTTTTTGACCATAGCTCATTTGCCATTCCTCCTTATTTATTCAGTCATCTTTTTAAAATAGGTCAGCTCTTAATAGTTTTTGTGCCTACAATTTGCAGTGAAGCCATCTCTCCCACAGAGGAATTATCAAAGGCTTTTGCTTTTTCATTATGTTCACTATGTGAGAACACTCCTGAGGCATTAAACTGAAAATGCCGTATACGGTCAATAGGAATAAGAGGAAAATGTACATTGTAAAGTAATTCTAGGAGTGCCTCCTACAAGTGATGTTCTTTGCTGTCCTGGTATTGCTTCTTTTGTATGATAATGAGCGCATTCAGAGTGGTTTAGCTGTAGGTGTAGAACACAGCTTAATTTTATATTAGTTCATAATTAATTTAGTTAAAAACAAACCACAACAAAATAAAGTATAGAACACATAAAGTTTCTCTACTTAAAGATAATATTAGGTTTCAGTGGGGTTTTTTTCCGTCCATTTCTCATCCATGTAATATAATACTATAAAGGCTATTGTCATTAGATCATTTGTTGGTGACCAATAAAATTAAACTTTTACTCGGGGGCATAGGGTTGTTTGGCTGTTTTTGTTTATTCCATGGGAGGTAAAAAGTAAAAGACCTGGTTTGACAGTACTCATTTCAGAAAAGGTGTGTGTGTGTGTGTGTGTGTGTGTGTGTGTGTGTGTGTGTGTTGGGAAGAGCATAAGTGAGTAAAAGAACAAAATGGCTACTTTCAGTAAGGGAGAAGACTTTTCTGTGGGGGGTGCGTCTGTATCCCAGCAGGGAGGAAGTGGAAGGAAGGAAGGAAAATTAAGAATTCAAGATCAGACTCTACTAACATAACAGGTTTGAAGCCAGCCTTGGTTACATGTCTAAAGAGTGAGTGACAAAGACAAAGTAAGAGGGAATAAATGCGAGTGGATGAATGAATATTAAGGAGACTATTCTTAGGTTATTTTTAGTAGTGTAATGTCCAATCCATGGAAGTAATATTAGCTGTCATAAAAGCAACTACTAGCCTTCAGAATCCTTCACACTGCTTAGTCTTACTCTGTTACTGCTCTCTCACTAAAGTTGGGTTTTTCAGACTGTTGAACATATTTTAATTTGCTGTATGTAATGTTTATAAGATAACTTATTTGAAAGGAGAAGAAACCTCAAGAGTTTATAGTTTGTTATCTATAAGGATGTTTTAGAGAGTTTTGTGAAGGTTGTGCCTTTTGCTTTTTCTCCAGCGCTCCATCAGTGATATGGAGAAGTTAAATAACCATTGCCAGGTCTGCTACTTTTCTAGAGGCTTTAATGCTCAAGACTAAAATCTTTGTACAGAGGTCATTTCCTTGTATTTTAAGATATTACTTATGCTGTTCCATACTTTTGTCAGAGATTGGCTGTAGGAGAGCTAACTGAAAATGGTCTTACATTAGAAGAATGGTTGCCTTCGACATGGATTACAGATACACTTCCTCGAAGATGTCCATTTGTGCCACAAATGGGTGATGAGGTACCACTAAACTTTAATTTTAAAAATTATTTAAGTTTTTTTACGTAGTAACTTCAGTATCTTTTTTAATTTTGAATCATACTTCCAGAAGGTTGCTATAGGTTCCTAAAAAAAGCATCTCATTCCAGTATTGGAAAAATACAACCAAAGATGTAGCAGTAGTTTTCATCAGGACTCGTATAAATACATGATAATTTAAATATTATGAAAGAACAGAAACTTTTCTGCCATGTTTAAAACTGACATATTTTGATGAAGGGATTTGATTATTATTTCTTACTTTGTTTTAAGGTTTATTACTACTATTACAAGTTTTTTAAATGTTTTTCTGAGATGTTTATATGAGTACTATATTTATATCATTTCTGTTCCTCTCCCAGCTCCTTTGTCTTACCCTTTCAAATTCATGGCCTTTTTATTTTTGCGTGTATGTATACACACATACACACACACACTACTTATATGTAAATGTGGTCAGCTGGGTCCATTTAGTGTTAAATATGTGCATTTGTTTAGGACTTATTACTTCCTAGGGACTTGCCCCTGTAGAAAACCGATTCTCCCTCTTCAAGCAGCCATTAATTGCCTGTAGCTCTTCATCTATAGGTACGGCCTTTTGAGGTTTCCTCCATCTATATTCTTAAGTGAAAATGCATTTATTTTTCTTAATTTAGAATTAAATGTATGGAAAAGATTTAGTACTTTCTTTTTATTCAATTTTATATCAAAAATTTCATTCACTCATATTGATAAGTTATCTTTTCTTAAGGTCTATAATCTTAATTTAAGAAACCCCTTTAAACTGTAGTTAAGAATTTGAGATTAAGACTATATCAGAATTTCTCAGAACAGTATCTCCTTATTTTATATACAGATTGAAGAGATGATATCTAGTATCCAACAGACTAATTGTAATAATACTTAAAATAGAGGCTTCATTTTTTAAAGCACAGTAATTAATATTTATAAAGTATATATTTATAAAGTAGGAACTAACAATTTTTAAATGAAAATAAATGGCTGTCCCCACCCTCCATGAGTCTCAGAGACAGTTGGAAGCTTCCATGTGGCTCATTGTCTTCTCACAGAGGTAACAGGAACATGAGGTATTTTTCTAGTGCCTTGAGACATCTCAAACAGCAGGAGTTAGCGGGTAAAGTGGGCGTGGAGGTGATGAGAAGAAAATATTTGGAGATGATTTAGGAGCTACAGAGTTCAGTAAGTCCAAAGAGTGTGTGGCAAGTGATCAGGTGTTTGCCCAAAAGAAAATGATAAGAGAGTTGAGATTTTCCTTGAATGCAGTGTGGAGAATCTTTGTAAGGTTATATGGGCAGATTTGCTTGTGTTTTGTAAGCTGTGGTGTATTACAGTATAACACACTTTTGTCTATGCAGGTTTACTTGCAAATGTTCATTGCAGTGAGTCATTGGTCTGGTTTGAAGCTGTGAGGATTTAGGCCCATAGTGTAGCAGTGATACTTACTAACAAATCATGTAGCCTTAAAATGACATGGCCACAATTTTAGGATGGTCACACTGTTTGTTTTCTATTCAGATCATCTTTTCAGTTGTTAGTGCTTGAACCTTCATCACCCTCATCTGAATTGTGAAATCAGCGTCTTAACACTACTTAACCTCCAATGAATTCCAAGCAGCAGGAACAGTGAAAAATAGGATGAAGTTATGTAGGATAATTGCTATATAAAATATTATTGATTTTAAATAAACTTTTCTGGCTTGATGAGTTGGCTCAGCAAATAAAAACGCTTGTTGCTCTTGCAGAGAACCCAGCTTCAATTCCCAGCACCCACATAGCAGCTCAAAACTTTCTATTCCACTAGTCCCAGAAAATCTGATGCCCTTTTCTGACTTCTGCAGGCATTGGTAGGCATGCAGAAGGTACACATACATACAGCCAAAATTTACAAATCTTAAAACATAAAAGTTTAAGCAAGTGTTTTTATTTGTAAAAATGAGAAAATTATGTAGTGGCAGACTGTTGAAATACCTGTTCTGCAGGACAACTGCTAGGAGTCACTTAAGTCTCATCTTGAAATAGAGACACACATACATCGTACACATTAAGGATCAAACTAGACAAATGTATTTACATATACATTACCTATTTTAAATATATAAATATTAAAATCTGTTTTCACTCACATATATATGAGAATACAAAATGTTTGATTTCAAAATTTTCTACATATGTACAAACACGTGATATAAAAGTGTAAACAAAAGAATGTGACCATAGCTTAAAACCCCTGGTCATAAATAACTTTCTCATACTACATGGATTAACTTATTTTGATTCCAAAAATAAAACAATAAAGTAATAAAAGAGCTGCACATCTTTTTTTCTGGGTATACTCAAAGGAGTTGGTAATTATAGTGCTTCAGTTTTGATTAAGTGTCTTTAGACAGCTTGAGGACTAATGTTTAAAAATTCAGTATTAGAATTTGTATGTAATGTCTAAATTAGATTTTCTCTTCAATGTTAGTGTTGTCTTACACCTTTATTTTTTATATTTATTTATTTATTTATTTATTTATTTATTTTAGGTTTATTATTTCCGACAAGGACATGAAGCATATATTGAAATGGCCCGGAAAAATAAAATTTATAGTATCAATCCTAAAAAACAACCATGGCATAAAATGGAACTAAGGGTATGATATTGGCATATTTCTTTAATGCAAAAGATGCTTTTTGAATTATGAAGGAAGTTGTCTGGTTTACTCTTTTTGACTGTAAGAAACTGTATGGTGCTGGAGAAACAGTGTAGTGGAAATTGTGCTTACATGAGTGTGGGAGGCCCAGAGCAGATCCTATTCACCCTGAAATGTAGCTGCGTGGTGCCTGTCATTTGTGCCCTTCCAGTCCTTTTAGTTCAGCACTTGGGAGGCACAGACAGGGACTCGGGCAAGCTGGTCAGACTGTAGCTAGCCTGGCAAGTTACAGAATCAAAGAGACACTCCTGTCTCAGTTAATAAAGACAGATAGTGTTTAAAAAAAAAAAAAGGCATCCACCTCTTGCCTACACAAGTACACACTTTATTCTACAGAGATAATTCTTGTTTTCTGTATTGTAGGAACAAGAACTGATGAAGATTGTTGGTATAAAGTATGAAGTGGGATTGCCTACCCTTTGCTGCCTTAAACTTGCTTTTCTAGATCCTGATACTGGTAAACTGACTGGTGGATCTTTCACCATGAAGTAAGGACTGATACCAAGGCAGTGCTTTGATAGTATTGGAGTATTTTTCAAGATTGAAATAAATTTGAACATACCTTAGATATTTTTAGGTGTGTGACCTAATCAATCTGTTTCTATTTGGAATAGATACCATGATATGCCTGACGTTATAGATTTCCTAGTCTTGAGACAACAATTTGATGACGCAAAATATAGGCGATGGAATATAGGTGGGTAATTGATTTAGAAGCCACAGGTGTTCTGCATATCCTCTCCTTTCCTTTATAAATAATTTACTAATTTTCAAAATTAGAGCCTTTTTTATAAGTTTAATGTCAAAATAGTAAAGTACCATTTTTAAGTTGTGAGAATGAAATGCTTTTGTTGATGTTTAAATTTGAAAATGAAACATTTTTCCATTCCTTTTGGTTAACTGTTACAAAATTACTTTAGAATTTTTTAAGTTGTTTTATATATTGACTTAAATATTTATCCAATCATATTAATAGTAAAAATGAGGAAAAAGATGATATACTATCATGAGTTAAAATTTTTGAGCTTGGACGAACATTAAACTCGTTTGATTATTCATAGCTGTTTGAAATTGTAACATCATAGATTGTGAGCCTTATAAGCTATTTTAAATCATATGAATGGGAATGTTATTCCTTGACTAGTTCTTAGTTTCAAACAAGTCCACTATTTCATCTTTTAGAGGATATTTTAGCAGATGCATACATGGCATCGCTTAACAAATTGCATCAGTTGATGTATCAATATATTTTTTTCGGGTACTTTTGGAAGACTGGCATGTTGTTTTCCATGATTGATCTGCTAAAGTTTATTTATAACTGGGCTAAGGAAGCAAACAGGAACATGAAAAAAAATTGTAATAACACATATGTATTACATTCCCATAGTGAAAGTGAGATTTTGTTTGCTTAACTGCAAGAGTAAAACCCTGAAAGAGGGGAAAGAAGTAAATCAGAAGAAAACTGTGACAACCTCTTAAAAAAAACCAAAGTCTAGCACAGGTAAAATGTAAAACAGTCTCTAGGAAGTAGAAACCCTGAAGGACATTATCACCAAGAAGGAAATCTTCAGAAAAGAGTTGAAGTTACATTATCAAAAAAAAAAAAAAAAGTTGTAGGAAACTATATTGAAAAGTGCTTTGTACAACTTGTGTTATAGAAAGATACTTTAAATATATAAAGAAACATAGAAAAGTTGAAAACAATGAGAACATTGAAGTAGTTAAAGTTATTTGAGGAAAATAAAGGAATTGGAAGAAGTATTGTAATCTTATTTGAATAATTGCAAACAGTAATTATGGTCAAAGATAAAACTATTCTAGGATCAATGGAGTCCACATTTCTTTTATATACAGTTGTATTGAAATAAAATAATATTGTGTCATAAGCTGGTAGTATAAATAAGATATTTTGAATGAATAGAGAAACATCAGAGCATTTTTATTTAGATCTTTTAATATTTTTAATTCATAGATTATTATGTTTTCCATAGTCAGTACTCATGGTTTTTTACTTTTAACATGACAAGTATCTTCTGCCACTTAAGACCAACAATAATATTTCATGGTTGACTTTGACTGGTACTTATTGTTAACCCTGCAGTCCTGTTGTGGTTAGATTCACACACAGTATCTGATTCTTCATGTAGCAAAGCTTGTCAGTCTTGGGATAGAGTTCTAAGGCATTGGTCTATTGAGTTCATATTTTTGTATGTTTTCATAGATTTAAATAATGATCTTAGTCCTAATTTTTTTTTAAATAACTTCTCTTTAAGTTCACTATCCCTAATACATATTTGAGGAACAGTGATAGACTTAGTGCATCATGCTTAAATCTAAATTTGGATCTAACTCTCCAAGTCAAAATTGAATAGATTATAATAGGTTGTAAATATTTTCATCGTAATTCGTAAAGAATTCTAGTTTAAAAGATCCTTTACGTTGTTTTTCTGATTTTAACTATTTTATGTATGTTTACACAAATCTTTAACTCAATTTTTTTTGTAAAACATGAGCAAAGACCTTCCTTGAAAATAGTAACTGACCAATTAGTTACAACTTAATTCATTATTTCTAATTGTGTATTCAAAATGAAAAAGCACTGTAGTGGGAGACACTTAAAACTGTTTTAACATAGATAATACACTTATTATTGAGTATATGAAAGCAGTTAAAAACCAATTAATATGTTCAGTTATATGAATTTTTTATTTGAATCCGTATCTTTTAGGCTTTTGCCTATGCTAAAAGGAAAAAACTCCATACTATGACGACCACCAAAGAGAAAAACACCACACAAAAGAAAGAGTGCCTTGTAGTTTTCATATGGCAACAAGAAGCTGAAAGGATTGACATTAAGAACAGTGACCCTTCCTTGTATTAACATTTTTATTACAAGCAATTTTAGTATTATAACCATAGCAGTTGCATAAGGAAATAGACAAAAGGCATGCTTTCTTTTCCTACAAGGGCAGACAGTTTTCGCTTTTGTTTCTTTCTGTTGTTTGCTTTAGAAAAGTAAGAGAGAGTGAGTGTGTGGTGCAGTGTAAGGATGATAGAGATGGAGGGAACGCTGAGTTTGTTATGGTTTTGCTTTAATCTAAAGTCTTGGTTATTTGGGGGAAACTAATACTTAAAAAAATTAAAAATAAGCTGTAAATATTTTTAACCAGAAGTAATCCAAGTATAAATATGAAACATAGTTCTAATGGTTACTTTTTAATGCTGCGTTCGCAAAAAAAAAAATGATTAAGATGAAAAGCTTCATTACTACTGATACCTAAAAATGGTGTTAATCACATTTTTGCTATGTGTGCTTATATTCTTGGCTTATTATTGGCATATATAGATCTTCTGTCTTGTGAAATCATCCAGTTTAAGAACCTTAGAGAATTATACTTTAGGAAAAGGTATTTAACCAAAGCCAGTAGTACATGCCAATGTGATAAGACATATAGGGCTTTTTTTTTTTTTTTTCAGGTGACCGCTTCAGATCAGTCATAGATGATGCCTGGTGGTTTGGAACAATTGAAAGCCAAGAGCCTCTTCAACCTGAGTACCCTGATAGTTTGTTTCAGTGTTACAATGTTTGGTAAGAAAATATTGGTTGTATTTTCAATCAGACCTGGTTTTCATATTTTTCTCATCTATCAGTAAAGGAGTGAAAATACCTCTTTTAATACTGAAATTATTTGTTTAATGTGATTTTAATTTCTAGACTTTTTAATGGAATAATTTTGCTTTCTTAAAGCTGGGACAATGGAGATACAGAAAAGATGAGTCCTTGGGATATGGAACTAATACCTAACAATGGTAGGTGTATGTTAGGTCTGTTGCTTATACCTTGTGGAATTAGAATCAGGGAATAACTTGTAGAAGTTGATTCTCTCCTTCCTGCTTTGGTGCCAAGGATTGTACTTAGACTGTCAGGTTTCATAGAAGGCACCTGTGCCCCCTGAGCCATCTCTTCAGCCCTAGAGGGTTTTTTTGTTTGTTTTTGTTGGAGGTGAATCCCTACATTCAAGAGGCAAAGGCAGGAGGACCACCCCATCCATGTATTGAGGCCTAGTGAGGGCTACATAGTAAGAACTTTACTCAAGAAACAAACTTGATACTGTTTAAGGTTATTGTGACTAACAGATATATAATATTCCACATAAGTATTCATTATAAGCCTGTTATTAGCTATAAAATTAGATAGGGTTCAGCAATGAATATTTTAAGAGGAGGGCCTGCTTGTTTGTCCCAGCCTCCTGGCTAGCTTACACCTGTAATAACCACACAGAAACTGTATTAATTAAAACACTGGTTGGCCATTAGCTCTAACTTCTTCTTGGCTAACTCTTACATATTAGTTTAACCCATCTCCATTATTGTTTATTGCCACATGGCAGTGGCTTACTCAAGATTCTAACTGGCTTCCATCTCAGGCAGAGCATCCATGGCTTCTCTCTGACTCTGCTTTCTTCCTCCCAGCATTCAGTTCTGTCTTCTCTGCATACCTAAGTTCTGCCCTATCAGGCCCAAAGTAGTTTCTTTATTCATTAACCAATCAAACCAACACATGAGCAGAAAGAACCTTCTATACCATTTCTCTTTTTCTTTTAAACAAAAAGGAAGGCTTTAACTTTAACATAGTAAAATTACATATAACAAAACAGGTATCAAGCAAAAACTACAGTTAAAATATTTATATCTATTTTATCTTTTATCGTAACTGAGGAAAACTATAATAATAACTATCCTTCAACTCCATGAAAGACTCCAGAAGGGCATAATATTACCTAAGTAAACAGGAAGTTCATTGTAAGCAACTTCTAAAACTCTAGAATTGACAGAGACATCTCTCTGCCTGTACAGTCACCCAAAGTTCTTCTGTACCATTGAGGCATCCATCTTCAGCCTACAGGCCCATAGTATCCATCAGACTTTTCCATGAAGCTGGAAATTTTAAAGACAGTTCAGTCACTTTTTTCTGTATCCTGCAGAATGTCTCGCAGACTCTTTTATGAATCAGGAATCCTGAAAGATCGTCTCACCTTTTGACAAGTTTAGCAGTCATCTCTTTGTGGGTTCTTCTTTTCCAGTTTATGCAACAGTCCAGGCAAGAGCAGTTTCTTGCCCAAATGGCAACAAACTCCATAAGGAGCCTCTTCGATGCCCATCTTCCTCAAGAAGTAGCTTGGTGCTGCTAGGAGCAGACGTGTCTCATTGTCATGAAAAGTCCTAAGTTATTAAAACATTTTAAATGCTGTATTCCGTCTTTGAAAGATATGAAGAATGCCTATCCATCTGAAATATATTTATGCACATCTAGAAAATCTAATTAACGTGACTACAAACTTGACTATTATAGATGATTATCTATTAACCTATATTAATTATACATTACATTTTTAAATGAACTACACAATCACAATACCTTAATCAAGAGCAGAAATATATATACATATAACAAGATTGACCTTAAATTTGTGTCAATAAACCAAGATACATAACAATGCAAATTATTCATATTTATATCGTATCCCCCTTTAAATATAAAAGAACATTTATAAACAATATTTGGGAATATGGGCGTAGTTTTTTCTCTAAACTGCTTTGTGCTGTATAGGGGTGCTGCTAATCAGGTCTTTTATGGTGTAGCCTGTGTGCTAGGTTCATCTCAGCACTTGGGCGAAGTCATTTAGTTTTAAATGTGGCATCTTTTTTTTTAAGAGTACATTTGCATTTAAAAATTCTTCCATTATAAAAATAGAGATTTTTTTTTTATGACATCAATTATTTCTAAAGGAAAACTCACCAATACATACTAAAGATGTTCATTGACATGCTTTTCTATCTGCATTTCAGCTGTATTTCCAGAAGAATTGGGTACCAGTGTTCCTTTAACTGATGTTGAATGTAGGTCACTAATCTATAAGCCTCTTGACGGAGAATGGGGAGCCAATCCCAGGGATGAAGAATGTGAAAGAATTGTTGGAGGAATAAATCAGTTGATGACCTTAGGTAAATAATAACAGCGTGTCAGTGTAGTAGATCCAAGATACATGAATTGTTTGTGACTAAATTTTATGAGTCTGCCATAAATGCCACAGGTCTTCCACCAACCAGTTCATAAAGCCTTTATACACTCAGCTGACACGGTATGAACTGGAGAAGGAATGTAATCAAAAGTTGAGTTTAGTTATTTGGTTAGGAATGCTCCTTTTCTCCTGGCTTGACGAGTCTTTGCAAAGGGACAAAACATGGAATGTGGACTGATCTTCCTTGTTTTTGAAAATGAAAGTAAACAGTGACATGAAACTTGATTTTGAATTCTGGGCTTTGAAGGAGATCGTTGTAATTTTAACAACCTATACCAGAAGTTCAGAATCAACTTCAAAGGACATAGGGAGAAATTAAAAGTAAGAACTGAAGACTTTGGACATGTTGTTATATATCCAAATCTAGAAATTTTGTTTTTGTATTTTTTCCTCTCCCTATGTTGCTGAGGATCCGTCTGAGGGCCTTGCACATAGTAGGCGAATGCTGGACCACGGAGCTGTATACAGCCCCAAAGTATTAAAATGGAATTCTTATAAAAGTCATCTTTAAATACCATCAATATTTTAGATTTTAAGTAGTTTTTTTAAAAGTGATCTTTGTGCTGATAAGTTGACGTATTTATCTATTTTTCTTCATCCTAATGTATCGGTGAATTTTAAAATGCAAAAAATAGATTTATAACCTTATTTATTTTAGATATTGCTTCAGCATTTGTGGCCCCCGTGGATCTGCAAGCTTATCCCATGTATTGCACTGTGGTGGCATATCCAACGGATCTAAGTACAATTAAACAAAGACTGGAAAACAGGTTTTACAGGTTAGAGCCATTTGATGTTGCTGATAACAAAAGAACTCTTAAAACCCTCTCAGTTTTGTGTATATACAGATTGAAATTAATCCCATAGTGAACAAGTGGAACTAAGAAATACAAATCATCAACTTCTGAGTAGGTCCTTGTACTCTCTGCATTTCTTGAGAGTTTTCCTACAATGTTGATGCTGCTCATCTATGGGATTTTGAATGCATACTTAATTCTCTCATAGGCTTTTTAGAAGTCAAGCCAAAGATTTCATTTCTTCTAGTAATATACTAGAATATTGAGTTGATTTCCTATAAATTCTTGTGTGTTTATTGAGCTTTTGAATGCCTGAGAAAATACAATTAAAAAGGATTCACAAAATTTTTTATAGTTTTTGCTTAAGCTATTATGGTTAGTTTGCTTCTTCAGGATAATAGTATTTGGTTGCTGGTGAGTTCTTTAGTTTTCTTGAGACAGTCTCATTATGCAGCGTTTAATTTCCTGGAACTTGCCATGTAGACCCTACTGGCCTCAAAGTTACCTTCCTCTGCTCCCACATGCTGGGATTAAAGGCTGCCTACAATACTTGTAGAAGAAATATGTTTAAATCTATAGTTTGGAGTGAAATTGTATTTTTTTTCTTTTTTCTTAGTGTCTGTTGCTTAATAGACCAACACTTTAATGTACAGAATAATTGCATTAAAAATTCTTTTTATGATGAGTTGTATATGATCAGTGCTTTATTCTTTTTCTATGTTAAGTAAGTTTTAATTCATACCCTAGACTAATGTTTTTCCGTAAGAAAAGAGACTTTTGGTTCTCTTACTGCTGTAAGCTATATCCTTGGATATAGCACTGAAAACACTGCTTCTTCTTTACTGAGTAGCATAGGCTTTCTCAGTAGCAGTGTTATCTTCTGATGATGAGAACCAATTGAACAAAGTAAAATAGAATTCAACTTGAGTTGAAAGATATTCTTATTAGTATTAGATTCCCTTGCTGTTGTATTATTATTGGTAATTCTTCATAGACAGATGAACAAATCCCTTTGATAATGTTGTTTGCCACCCTATCTTCAAGGCTTCCACTGTCAGGTGCTGAAGTTCAGAAAAACAAATGGAAAATATTAACTGTGTTCCTAGACCTGGAATTGCTAAGACTTAGGAGAATTTATATAGAATGCTACAGGATAAAGCAAAACATGGGAGGATGTAAGAGAGATTCACTAGTTGTTGAATTACAGCTTGCAAAAGGAGTTAGCATTTCCAACTATTGTTAATATTCTCATAGACACACTGCTAAAACATGCTGATTTTTAAATTGTAACTTATTTTCAAGATGCAGTTATGTCTTAAATAGGCTTCTTTATAACCAGTTTACAATAAAAGGGAACTTATGCATGTGTAAATAGAATTCACTTGTTTTCCAACCTAAAACATTTAAAAAGCTGAGTTATATACTTATTTAATATGTTATCAAATGATATTACACTGTTTTAAAGGTTTTTATATTGTTTTGTGTCTTTATACAGTTTGTTTTTCTTCTGATGCTATTCATTTCTTGGTTAAACTACTATAAGTTTTGTCTACAAGTAATTTAATATATTATTTTATCTTTTTAAATACACAGAAGTTTTTATCTATGTTTCTATAGCTACAATTGCATGTTTTTAATTCTATGTAATTGCATCTGTTCACAAATCAGTAAGATTAATTGTTAAGCAATTGCATTGTATTCTCAGAAAGTGTCTTCAGATTTTCCTTTACTTTCAGAAATAAAATTACCAAGCGCCAGAATTTTTTTAGCTTTGCCAAATGTTCAGAAATAATCCTTAGTTAAATTTCTTGCAGATTCTCATCATCTTTTTATGTTTTACAAGCAACCTATTGACTATATCTTTAGTTAATTACCATTAGTATAATTAAGATGGTTTTCTGTATGGAAAAGAGGGGAGGAAGTGATACCATACATTTCAGAAATGAGTAAAACTAAAATCTATAAACTTACTCCTCCTCTTCTGCCACTATTCATGTAGAAGCCACCACTTTTTTTTTTTTTTTTTTTTTGGTTTTTGGTTTTTGGTTTTTCGAGACAGGGTTTCTCTGGCTTTGGAGCCTGTCCTGGAACTAGCTCTGTAGACCAGGCTGGTCTCGAACTCACAGAGATCCGCCTGCCTCTGCCTCCCGAGTGCTGGGATTAAAGGCGTGCGCCACCACCGCCCGGCAGAAGCCACCACTTCTAAAAAGCAACATTGTTAATAGTTTGGTATGTCTTATTCCAGACATTTTCTATACAATAAATTTTACTCTTAATGAATGAGTTTGATTCTTATTATAAATACTATTTTAGAGATAGGTTTTTAAGATGTGAGCAATATGTTTTAGAGTGAAACTAAAAAGTCAAATGTCATAATTTTAATATGTGTACATATTTATATATACGAGATTAAGATTTCTGTATTTGTCTTTTTAAGGCGAGTCTCATCCCTTATGTGGGAAGTTCGATATATAGAACATAATACCCGAACGTTTAATGAGCCAGGAAGCCCAATTGTGAAATCTGCTAAGTTTGTTACTGATCTTCTTCTGCATTTTATAAAGTAAGTTATACATTTTCAGTATAATAGTTGTAATTATTAATGATGTGATTTTAAAATGTGAAATAATTTAAAGTATAAAGTGCTAAAATGTAAACTGCAATCATCTTATACATAGGTGATATTGTCACATAAGCATAGTTAATTTTTTTAAAATAAGAAACATGCCTTTCATCCCAGTACCAAAGAGGCAGAAAGAGTGAACCTGTGTGAGTTTGAGGCCAGCATAGTGTATTTATACTGTTCCAGGCCAGCTAGCTCTGTGCAGTAAGGTCCTATCTCAGAAAAAAAAAAGAAAAATGTAAAATCACCTCTAAACATTTAGTCATAAAAATCTTAATTATATTGCTTATGTGTTCATGGATTTCTTTACCTTCATGCATGTGGATGTACCACATGCATGCAGTGTTTACAGAAGCCAGAAGAAGGTGTCAGATCTTCTAAAACTGGAGTGACAAATGGTTTTTAGTTGCCATGTGATTGTTGAGAGCCAAACCAGGGTTTTCTACAAGATCAGCAAATGCTCTTAACTACTGAACTGTCTCTCCAACCTTTTGCTATTAATAATAATAGTAAATATTTAATGAATGGATTATTTTTTATCTTTCATTGCTTCTTCTAAACCATGTATAATCTTACAAGTGATAGAGATTATTATCTGACATTTCTAATTGAGGAAATTTGTCTCATCCAAATTGTACATTTAAATGAATGCCTGCATTTTATTTGAGAACTTTATATTTTAACATCATACATATTTACTCTATCAAGTTTTATTAACAGAATATTAGTCAATATAGCAAGGTACTAAATTTGATTTTTCCAGTATTGAAGTCATCACAGCTATTGAGGAAGCTGAGGCAGGGTTAGGGATGGCCTAGCCATCATTAAGATATTATTTCTTCTTTCTTACTGTCCTGGATCTTGCTCTCACTTTCTAGCCTTAAACTCAGAGCTGCTTGCCTTTGCTTTCAAAGGTTAGGATTAAAGCGGTGACATCTCCAAAGAAAGAAAAAAAAAAGGAAAAGAAAAAAAAGTTCTTCCACATTTTTGTATTCTGTACATTACTAAGGGTAGTAACTACCATTTAAAGCAGAAAGAAACACTTCCTCCCTTACTCACCTGTTATGTGTCCTTAGAGTGGATTGAGCCATAGAAATTGAAGCCAAAGTCTTAAATAAAATTTTGTTGTAAAAGACTGTTCCAGTTGCGTAATAATGTTACTATTTTGTTGGAAAATTTTGTTTTTCTGTTTAAAATGGGGTAGTACTATATTTTATCCAGCTTTTATTTTTATATTTTAGAGAAAAGTCTTTTAAACCAGTGGTTCTGAACCTGTAGGTCTTGACCCCTTTGGGGATTAATATCCGATATATTACTTATTAGATATCTGCATTACAGTTCATAACAGCAGCAAAATTACAGTTATAAAGTAGCAATAAATTAATTTTGTGGTTGGGGTCACAACAGCATGAGGAACTGTGTTAAAGAGTCACAGCATTAGGAAGGCTGAGAACCACTGTTTTAAGCAAAACTTCTTAACATAACCTTAGGATTTATCCATTTTCTTTGAAATCAGTGGTTTTTTGCTGAGTTACAGGTAGTTCCTATACAAGATTAATAACAAAATTACTAAGTAAGTAATTATAAAGTAATTTGATTTAGTTATATTGTGATGATATTATACCATGAGACCCTGTTTCTACAGTGTCCTGTGGTATTTCTCTGTTCTCTATGTGGTTTGCAGGGCTTTTAATACTTACTGTGCTTTTGCTTTTCTTGAGTGAAGTTGGTAACATGTACTCATTTCCTAGGGAACTCTTTTCTGTGACATTTCTTTGAAACAGTCTTTAGAATTATATAATCAATTCATTTTTAAATGTATGAGAGGACAAAAGAAATTCTGATTTGTCTGTGAAAACACATTGCATTCAAATAAGATTTAGCTTAGTGATTAAGCACTATAGTAGCTTTTGATAGACCCTAAGTTTAGTCCCCAGTACCATCAACAGAGTAAAAGTCATGCCATTATGAAATGCAAGTTAGTATAGATTTAAAGAATTTATATTACATATCTCTAAAATTAAATAATTGACTTTTTTAGATACATATAAAATTTGTAGCTAATATCTTTTAAGATAGGCTTTGAAATTTTGATTATTATACTTTTTAGTTGACTGTTTAGCACATTTTTAAGATAGATATATTGAAAATGATGTAGTAAGTATTTGGTAATAAAATAATCATACTTTGTTTTTTTATAGAGTTTTATAAGATAGCTAAAAGTTGCTGTAAGGATAATAATCTAATTCATAGCAAGGATAAGGGAAAATAAAGAGTATAGTAGAAGAATGATAAGGTCACAAATAATGCAGATGCTAGTCAAAAGTTGGGTTAGAGGAAAGTCATTTTGGGAGTAAGCAGGAGAATTATATGAGATGATAAAAGTTATTAGGACTGAGTTGTTGAGGCCAGTGAGATGCCTTAGCAGATGAGGATCTTGCAACCCGCCCTGACAATCTGAATATAGTTTCAGGAGCCCACAGGTGGAAGGGAATTGTATTCAACAAATGAAAAAGTTGTTTGACTTAAAGTGTTTGTATAAAATCTAGTTTTTATACAAATTCTTAAAAATTAAAACATCAACTTTTTTTTGTTGTTATTTAGGGATCAGACTTGTTATAACATAATTCCACTTTACAACTCAATGAAGAAGAAAGTTTTGTCTGACTCTGAGGTATGTAACATTATAGTATACTAAAGATGTAATGTAGGAGTTTTCAGGTTAAAGTTAGAAAATTGGTTATGCCCAGCATTATATTATTTACTGTTGCTATCATATTTAAAATTTACTTGAGATTGAAAACAAATTTTTAAAGGGGAGAGATTTCACTGACTCAGTGATGTATCATAAGATATACGTTATGAATTTTCTAAGATATAAAAGGAATAACTACTAAATGATGAGATATAGGATGATTCATGATTTGAATGTTTTATTACCTCAAAGGAAGAAGAGAAAGATGCTGATGTACCTGGAACTTCTACCCGAAAAAGGAAGGTAACAACATTTTGTTTTTTGATAACATTTGTTTTTACAAAAGTGTTTTTGTGGGTGTGGAGAAATGACTGCTCTTCCAGAGGTCCTGAGTTCAATTTCCAGCAATCACATGATGGCTCACAGCCATCTATAATGAGATCTGGTGCCCTCTTCTGGCATGCAAGCATACATGGAAGGAATGTTGTATACATGATAAGTAAATTAAAAAAGTGTTTTTGTTGCATTAATGTATATTAAAAGCTTATACTTTTATTCTTAGTAATTTAATGTTAAAAAATTTAACATTAAAATTAATTTAATTAATTTAATTAAGTGTTAAAAATCTTTGAATTATAAAATAAATATTTTTCTGAGAAATACTAGTATTTTATTTGAATTAATGTTTTATATGGATTGAATACCCCTAATCTAAAAATCTGGTATTCAGAATGTTCAAAAACTTTATTGGTTTGAGCACTGACACTTAAAAAGGTTTTTATTTTGGTTTTCAGATTTTTGATTAGTATTTCTCAGCCAGCAAATACTGCAAAACAAAGTGTTTCAAATATAAACACTTCTCATGCCAAGCTTTTCAAATCAGGGGTGCTCAGTCTGTGCTTAATTACCTAAGATTATACATATAGATACAAATTGGAGCTACTGTGGTATCTTAGTAAGTTGGATACATGTTCTGTAGACATCAGGACTTGAGTTTAATCTTAAACACCCACATGAAAAACCAGATGTGTGTAGCTCAATTGCAGTTCCAGTGTTAAGGGGAGGGGATGAAAACAAAGGTTCCCTGGGGCTGTCTAGTCAGTGAGCCCAATGCCCCTGTAAGAATCTCTGAATAAACTAGGTTTTCAGTGTTTGAAAGAGGATACAGGTTGGTTTCCAGCCCCGGGTTGCGCAGTTAGCAACCACGCTTGCTCCAGGGGTGAGGGTGTGTCTAATGCATATAGCCTTTGCAGGCATGTACACGTGAGTGCTCATAATTAAAAATGAACTCAATCGTTGGGCATGGTGCCACACACCTTTAATCTCAGCACTAGAGAAACAGAGGCAGGCAGATCTGTATAAGTTTGAGAGGGCCAGGGCTGCATAGAGAAAGACTATTTTTAAAAATGTAGAATAAGTACTTAAAGAATGAAAACAAAGTTGATGGCTCCTGAAGAAAGGCACCAGATGTGTCACATAGACCTCACATGTGTTCACACACAGTCCAAAAATAAATGAATTGTATTCCATAATAACTATTAATAATGTACTTCTGTGTTTTTATTTTAGGATCATCAACCTAGAAGAAGGTTACGCAACAGAGCTCAGTCTTACGATATTCAAGCATGGAAGAAACAATGTCAAGAATTGTTAAATCTCATATTTCAATGTGAAGATTCAGAGCCTTTTAGACAGCCAGTAGATCTTCTTGAATATCCGGTAAGAATTTCAAAAATGACTTTTATATTGCTGTCTGTCATTCAACTAATTTTTATTGCTCTACTTCGTTTCCTGATGAGTTCATACATGTTCTCATTACCTATTCAGTTACAAAGAACTCTTATATTGGGAAGTGTGGTAAAATGAAAGAGACTTAAAATATGCCTCTAAAGAACTGGTTTATGCATCTAGCTATTCTTTAAACTTAGAGTAAATAACTTAGTTTCCCCATGTGAATATAATTTTTACTAACTCTGTTAGTTTGCTTTTTTTTTTGCTACTTTAATGAACACTGTGAGCAAAAACAACTTGGGGAGGGAAGGGATTATTTGATTTACAGATTATTTGATTTATATCATTTAGGGAAAGTCAGGGCAGGAACTGAAGCAAAAGCTGTGGAGGAATACTGCTTACTACCTGTTCAGCTACCTTTCTTACACAACCCAAGATTGTCTGCACAGAATTAGCACCAAAGAGGACTGAGCCATTCCATATCATTCATTTATCAAGAAAATGTTCTCTCTAGACCTAACTAAACATCAGTTTGATGGAAGTGATTCCTTAACTGAGTTATCTCTTCCCATATAATTCTACCTTTTGTCATTTTTGTTTGTTTTTTTGGTTTTTTTTTTTCCGAGACAGGGTTTCTCTGTGGCTTTAGAGCCTGTCCTGGAACTAGCTCTGTAGACCAGGCTGGTCTCGAACTCACAGAGATCCACCTGTCTCTGCCTCCCGAGTGCTGGGATTAAAGGCGTGTGCCACCATCGTCCGGCTCTACCTTTTGTCATTTTGACCCCCCCAAAAAAAAAAAAAAAAACTTTTCCAGCACAAATTCTTTGCTTCTACATACTGTTTCTAAGAACTTAACAGTGATTATCTAAAAAAGAAGAAAAATAATACCCATTTTTCTAATGAAGTGATGTTGATGAAATGAAAATACAAAATAGTTTTGTAATGATGAAACACTGCATACAAATATCACTTGATAATAATGCCAGTGTGTGAACTTTAGAGAAGTTGTGGCTAAAAGTGTTTGGATTATATGATCCAGCTGTTCATAATTGCAGAGATATAGAAATTTCAGTCTGAGTTGAAATGATATATATTTTTTGATTCTTCTAGTTAGTAATCTGAGATTTTACAGTTTTATGTCGTGTCACAGCCTAGATATGGTTTCATTTAGCTTCATTATTTCCTTTTTATATAGGCACATTAAGTTGAAATGGTGAATATAGACAATATTTTTTATTTTATTTTTTTTTTAGTTTTGAAAGCCAAAAACAGACACTTTAAATGTGCAAAAGGAATGTTTAACTGTAACGGTGAAATAAATTGGGTTAATGAGAAACTCAACTTCCCAGGATTCCAGCATTCAGTTTGTGTTATATACAGTGCTCTGAATAAAAGCTAGGCTTTTGAAAAGCTTTATTTCCTGCAAATTTGCTGTAGTTTCAAAACATGATTTACAATTTACTTGTTGCTATTAGTTGTTTTTGTTTTGTGTCTTAATCTTTTTATCTAGAGATAAAAATATTAACCCTATGCAAAAACAAATGATTCCTTGGGATGTGGTTAAGAAAGAATTGAAAACTCACTCTAAACCAACTGAGGAGGATTTGCACTCTGATTAACAATCTAGAATAATTCCTTCCATAACCAAGGTCATTTTGTCTCTGGTGTGAGAGAGATATTTCCTTTATGCATAGGCTATGCATGGGCTTAGAATCTAAGTTTATATTTTGGTAGTATACAAAATGAAATTATAAAACCTTTTTGAGTAAAATATGGAAAGGTTGGGGGGGGAGCAGAAGACAAATCAGTAAGTGGGAAGAAAAAACAGTAAAAACTAATATTCATTGAACTTAATTAAGTGTGTATCTATCCATAATAGAATTAGAGTAAAAATCATGAACAGGAAAATTTCCAAGGAATATGATCAAATTGGCCTGGAACTCATAGTCCTTTTGTCTCTGCCTCCCAGTTCTGAATTACTATACATAACTACTATATCAGGACCAGTAGTACATTTGTGCTTAGTAAGTGACAAGTCTGTAGTAATTAAAAAATTACCTCAATGAAAATGAGTACAAATTGAATATCAGAATTTGCAGTAGTGTAGGGAATTTTTAAATTCTAAATTTTAAAACTAAGGGTGTATTGCAGTATATCAGAACTCTTGAAATCAATAATGTATGTTCACTTCTCAGTATAGGAAAGGAAGAGTAAATGCAAAAGGAAGTGGGAATGAAATAATCAAAAGCTGAAATTAGTGCTGTTAAAAAGGTTCAGTATACTCTGTAGTACGACATTACTAGCTGTACACTGCAGTGATCATTAGCTCCTCTTTTATCTCTTGTTTTGTTCCATCTTATTGCCTTATTTTATATCTAGAGTGCAGACTTTTTGATATCTATTTATATTTATTATTGTTTATTTAAAAATACATAATTAGGTAAATTCTGAAACTTGGAAGTTGCTCTAACTTCAAAGCCTCTATTTTGATGGGATGTTTTGGGGAGTTATAGATTTTTTTTTTACATATTAGTATTTTGCCTTCATGTATGTATATATGTATGTATGTATGCCATGTGTATGCCTGATGCTTGCAGAATTCACAAGAGAGCATTGAATTCCCTGAACTGAAAGGATGATCATGAGCCACCTTGTAGGTGCTGGAAACTGAGCCCTGGTGCTCTGCACGAACAGCCAAGTGCTCTTATCTACTGAGCCATCTATCTATCCCCACTTTGATTGTATAATTCTTATATTTATATATTGTATCATTTTTATACTTTTAGAGTGCTTCAGTGAACATTTATTAGATTTATAAGTGAACTGAAGTTTTTAAGGTTTTACTGTTGTTGGTTTAACAAATGATTATTAAAGTTTTGTGACTTAACTTCTAAAATTCTTTGAATTCCTGTGCTGGAAAAGGATACTTTGGTAGTAATACTAATGCTATTTTCTTTCTCTCTTAGGACTACAGAGACATCATTGATACGCCAATGGACTTTGCTACTGTCAGAGAAACTTTAGAGGCTGGGAATTATGAGTCACCAATGGAGTTATGTAAAGATGTCAGGCTCATTTTTAGTAATTCTAAAGCATATACACCAAGCAAAAGATCAAGGGTATATCATCAGATTATTTTATTTTGTTCAAATGATGTCAAATCTCTGAATATGTTTACTTAAAACTTTGTATAAAATTAACTGGCTATTATGTTTTTACTTTTTATGATGACCTGCTTTCTGCTGTGCTTTTTTTTTTTTTTTTTTTTTTTTTTTTTTTTTTTTTTTTTTTTTTTTTTTTGTGATGCAGACAGATGTCATTTAAGCATTACTATCACTTCAGGAATAGTTACTTTTAAAGACAGTATGATTGTCTTGTTAAATAGAGCCTTCTGGGCTTAACTTTTTTACCTAATTCCATATTAACGAGTATAAACAATTGATAATGAGTTGTAAAAGTTGAGGCTGCCACTTACCTTTGATCAGAACTCAGCTTCACAAAATAGGCAGTACAAGAGGGAAGAGATCACATTGATGATAGTCTTAGGTAGCAAGGGAATGAGTTTCCAATCTTTTGGGATAGTTTATGTATGATAGAGTTCACAAAGAGGAATTCTGCTGTTCTTCTAACTTGAGAGTCTTTTCTGTTAAATCTCAAATGTCTAAATTCAAAATAATTTAGTTGTAAAAAATATTTTAGTTTATTTTGTATCAGAAGAGACTGAAAAGAAATACAAACACCGGTATTTAAATTCTAGAAAATTTTACAAAAAAAATATTTATAGTCTTTACTAAATTGACATTTTCTTTTGAAGAATGTTAAACCAGTTTTATGGATTTTTTTCTCTATATAGATTTACAGCATGAGTTTACGCCTGTCTGCTTTCTTTGAAGAACACATTAGTTCAGTTTTGTCAGATTATAAATCTGCTCTTCGTTTTCATAAAAGAAATACCATACCCAAAAGGAGGAAGAAACGAAATAGAAGCAGCTCCCTTTCCAGCAGTGCTGCATCAAGGTATTTAGTGTCTTTTAGATAATATTAGCTAATCTGTGACTTTGTCGTCCAAAATGGCAGAACTTGGTGGTTTGTAATGCTTCCTTTACTATTCCCTATATTGCAGAAGGATAAATTTGACATGCAAGTTCTTATGGTGGAGGATTTTTAATCTTTTAAACTAAAGCTTTACTGGTGTAAGTGCTTAAATTCAAACTGCTATATCTATACAGTAAAGCAGCATTTTTAGGATAGTTATGGCATCATGCTTTCTGCCATATAACTGTAGTATTTATGATGATCCTTCACTAAATATTCACTTTTCAAAGGCTCACAACCATATGAAATCCACTATAAATCTCATATTTTAACATTTCATGATATTACAAATATTGAATTGAACAATATTATAAAATTCTTAACATATATGTGGAGAATTGTTAAGTGTGTAACTGTTAAGACTTAACAGTGTAATCTAATCCTATTACAGCCCAGAAAGGAAAAGAAGGATCTTAAAACCACAGCTGAAGTCTGAAATGTCTACCTCTACATTTTCTGTACCTACACGATCAGTACTGCCAAGACATAATGCTGTTCAGATAAATGGTAAACCAGAATCCAATTTTGTGGTTCGGACGAGGAGCAACCGTGTGACTGTAGATCCAGCTATCACTGAGCAGCCATCTACATCATCAGCCACAAAAACTTTTATTTCAAAAACTAATACATCTGCAATGCCAGGAAAAACAAGTAAGATTTAATCACAATTTCTACATCTAGGTGTAATTTTTCCTAAGAAACACTTTGATTTTTCCATGGGTTTCAGTAATTACCTGAAGCTGCTGTTGTTTTCTTTATTGTTGTTCCTCTTTTTGAAAAATCGGTTAAATGAGAAGAAAAATTGAGGTTTAGGGATATTTTTGTAGGTCAAAACAATAACAAACTGATAGAGACTGCCAAATATAAACCCTAGACTTGCTAGCAGTTTGCCATAATTTGGCCTCCTAATATTAAACTGAGGAGCGAGCTTCTATACTTGGACTGTATTTGTTAAAATTTTCTTGTATTTGTTTCTTACTATAAGGTAGATTACTGGTCTTCTTTAGTGTGCAGGGGCTTTTGGTTACATCCCAGCACAACCAAAGAAAGATTTTGTGAGAAGCCTAGCCTTAAGTATCGCTCAGTTTTGTCTTCTTGGCCAATTGAAGCAGTTCAGTTAGAAGCAATCCCAGACCTTTTGCTTATTTTGAGTTCACCAAGTCTTACCTTCTGATCTTTTTACATTTGTGTTTTAGTGCTAGAGAATTCTGTGAAACATTCCAAAGCCTTGAGTACTCTTTCAAGCCCTGATCAACCCACATTTGGCCATGGTATGAGGAATAGCTCTGCAAAAGAAAACATGGAAAAAGAAAAGCCCGTCAAACGTAAAATGAAGTCTTCTGTACTCTCAAAAGCATCTACACTTCCAAAGTCATCATCTGTTATCGATCAAGGTAAAATGTTACTTATATACACGGCTTTTCAGTAGAGAGGCAGAGACAGGAAGATCACAGGTCTGAGGGTAAGCCAACATAATGAGTACCCTGCCTCAAAAAGAAAAAAAAAGTAAAAATAAAAATGTTACTTTTTTATAGTAGGTCCTTCTTACAACAAATGTTTTTTATAGGCATTAGCCTTTAATTTTGCTTTGTGGGATGTCAATTTAAAAGTTAAAGTGTGTAATCTTATAAATCTAGTAACTTGCAGCCTTGTATCAAAAGCAAAACATTTTCGTTAAAAATTTTAAAGATTTTTGCCGGGCGATGGTGGCGCACGCCTTTAATCCCAGCACTTGGGAGGCAGAGGCAGGCGGATCTCTGTGAGTTCGAGACCAG